>NW_024471111.1:10000-138521 GCF_017639515.1 Carcharodon carcharias
CTCTCAAATACACACACAGAGACACACTCTTACTCTCACACACACAGACACACACACTCTCAAATACACACACAGAGACACACTCTCAAATACAAACACACATACATACACACTGAAACACACACTTACACTCACACAGACACATACACTCTCAAATACACACACACACTCACAAGACCTGCACAGACCCCCAATACACACACACACACACACACACTCACAAGACCTGCACAGACCCCCAATACACACACACACACACATACGGACACGAACACACACGGACTCTCACCCACACACAGACTCTCATCCACACATGGATGGACACAGACACATATACACACAGACACAAGACACACACGTTTACAGATGCACGGGCACACACACACACACACTCAAACACACAAGATGCACACACATACACACAAACATGGATTTTAAGAGTGGGATGAAACAGTTTAATAGCACCGATTCCGGAGTACAGGATTCGATGGGTTGATTTTGAGCGATGTCTTCCAAACTCCTTTCAGTTCTTGTTTATGACACGAGGTGGTCTCCCAACATTTTCAATATTTAGTTCACTCGTTGAGCATTTGCTTTCAATGTCTCTGACAGTGATTTTCCCCTTTGCCTCTTGACAGGGGTTTTGAGCAGGTTATAGAGATGAGAGAAAAACAACCACTCGTTGTAATTGTGGGAATGATTGGAATCTTCCATACAAAGGAGAAAGCAGTTCTGTTGAAGGGTCATTCGGACTCGAAATGTTATCTGCAGATGCTGCCAGACCTGCTGAGTTTATCCAGGTATTTGTGTTTTTGTTTTGGATTTACAGCATCCGCAGTTTTTTTTGCTTTTAAGCAGATTTGGGTCTTATTCCTTTCAGGCTAGGAGCTCTACTGCACTGCTGTCACACAAAACCTGGTCACCTGGTCAGGAGCCAATTAAAATGCTGTTGTCAGGCTGCCCCCTTGGTCCAGGACTCCTTTCGGACACCATCCTGTCTTCCAAGGGACATGCTGTTCCAAGATTGTGACCTTGTATATATCTCTCATCCTGTTCCAGTGGACATGTCTTTCAAACTGCAGCCATGGAACAATAATTCGCAGTCCGAAGAAAATAAAAAGATATGTTCTTAACAACAGTCCAACTGAAATAAACGGATATGTTCCTTACACTTCCCACACCCCAACACGCAACCCCCAACATCACACGGACCCCACCCAATCACCCAGACACCCCCAACATCACACAGTAAACACCCATTCACCCAGACACCCGCAGCACCCCCAAAACCCCCCCCCAACATCCCCAACACCCCCCCAAACATCACACAGTAAACACCCACTCACCCAGACAGACCCAAAACCCCCCCAACATCACACAGTAAACACCCACTCACCCAGACACCCCCAACACCCCCAACACCCCCCCCAACATCACACAGTAAACACCCACTCACCCAGACACCCCCAACACCCCCCCAAACATCACACAGTAAATACCCACTCACCCCGACACCCCCAACACCCCCCCCCCAACATCACACAGTAAACACCCACTCACCCAGACACCCCCAACATCACACAGTAAACAGCCACTCACCCAGACACCCCCAACACCCCCCCAAACATCACACAGTAAACACCCACTCACCCAAACACCCCCAACACCCACCCCAACATCAAGCAGTAAACACCCACTCACCCAGACACCCCCAACATCACACAGTAAACACCCACTCACCCAGACACACCCAACACCCCCCCAACATCACACAGTAAACACCCACTCACCCAGACACCCACAACACCCCCCCCAACATCACACAGTAAACATCCACTCACCCAGACACCCCCAACACCCCCAACAACCCCCCAAACATCACACAGTAAACACCCACTCACGCAGACACCCCAACACCCCCAACACCCCCCTCCCAACATCACACAGTAAACACCCACTCACCCAGACACCCCAACACCCCCAACACCCCCCTCCCAACATCACACAGTAAACACACACTCACCCAGACACCCCCAACAACCCCCCAAACATCACACAGTAAACACCCACTCACGCAGACACCCCAACACCCCCAACACCCCCCTCCCAACATCACACAGTAAACACCCACTCACCCAGACACCCCCAACACCCCCCCCCAACATACAGTAAACACCCACTCACCCAGACACCCCCAACACCCCCCCCAACATCACACAGTAAACACCCACTCACCCAGACACCCCCAACACCCCCAACACCCCCCCCCCCATCACACAGTAAACACCCACTCACCCAGACACCCCCAACACCCCCCCCCAACATCACACAGTAAACACCCACTCACCCAGACACCCCCCAACACCCCCCCCAACATCACACAGTAAACACCCACTCACCCAGACACCCCCAACACCCCCAACACCCCCCCCCCCATCACACAGTAAACACCCACTCACCCAGACACCCCCAACACCCCCCCCCATCACACAGTAAACACCCACTCACCCAGACACCCACAACACTCCCCCCCAACATCCCCAACACCCCCCCCAACATCACACAGTAAACACCCACTCACCCAGAAACACCCAACACCCCCCCAACATCACACAGTAAACACCCACTCACCCCGACACCCCCAACACCCCCAACACCTCCCCCAACATCAGACAGTAAACACCCACTCACCCAGACACCCCCAACACCCCCCCCAACATCACACAGTAAACACCCACTCACCAAGACACCCCTAACACTCCCCCCCAACATCACACAGTAAACACCCACTCACCCAGACACCCCCAACACTCCGCCCCAACATCACACAGTAAACACCCACTCACCCAGACACCCCCAACACCCCCAACACCCCCCCCCCAACATCACACAGTAAACACCCACTCAACCAGACACCCCCAACAACCCCCCCCAACATCACACGGTAAACACCCACTAACCCAGACACCCCCAACACACATAACACCCCCCACAACATCACACAGTAAACACCCACTCACCCAGACACCCCCAACACTCCGCCCCAACATCACACAGTAAACACACACTCACCCAGACACCCCCAACACCCCCCACAACATCACACAGTAAACACCCACTCACCCAGACACCCCCAACACCCCCCCCAACATCACACAGTAAACACCCACTCACCCAGACACCCCCAACAGCCCCCCCCAACATCACACAGTAAACACCCACTCACCCAGACACCCCCAACACCCCCCCCAACATCACACAGTAAACACCCACTCACCCAGACACCCCCAAGACCCCCCACAACATCACACAGTAAACACCCACTCACCCAGACACCCCCAACAGCCCCCCCAACATCACACAGTAAACACCCACTGACCCAGACACACCCAACACCCCCAACACCCCCCCAACATCACACAGTAAACACCCACTCACCCAGACACCCCCAACACCCCCCAACATCACACAGTAAAGACCCACTCACCCAGACACCCCCAACACCACCAACACCCCCCCCAACATCACACAGTAAACACCCACTCACCCAGACACCCCCAACACACCCCCCAACATCACACAGTAAACACCCACTCACCCAGACACTCCCAACACCCCCCCCAACATCACACAGTAAACACCCACTCACCCAGACACCCCCAACACTCCCAACACACCCCCCCCAACATCACACAGTAAGCACACACTCACCCAGACACCCCCAACACCCCCAACACCCCCCCCAACATCACACAGTAAACACCCACTCACCCAGACACCCCCAACACGCCCCCCAACATCACACAGTAAACACCCACTCACCCAGACACCCCCAACACCCCCCCCATCACACAGTAAACACCCACTCACCCAGACACCCCCAACAGCCCCCCCAACATCCCCAACACCTCCCCCAACATCACACAGTAAACACCCACTCACCCAGACACCCCCAACACCCCCCCCAACATCACACAGTAAACACCCACTCACCCAGACACCCCCAACACCCCCCCCAACATCACACAGTAAACACCCACTCACCCAGACACCCCCAACACCCCCCCCCCAACATCACACAGTAAACACCCACTCACCCAGACACCCCCAAGACCCCCCCCATCACACAGTAAACTCCCACTCACCCAGACACCCCCAACACACCCCCAACATCACACAGTAAACACCCACTCACCCAGACACCCCCAACACCCCCAACACCCGCCCCAACATCACACAGTAAACACCCACTCACCCAGACACCCCCAACACCCCCCCCAACATCACACAGTAAACACACACTCACCCAGACACCCCCAACACCCCTCCCAACATCACACAGTAAACACCCACTCACCCAGACACCCCCAACACAACCCCCAACAACACACAGTAAACACCCACTAACCCAGACACCCCCAACACACCCAACACCCCCCTCAACATCACACAGTAAACACCCACTCACCCAGACACCCCCAACACCCCCCCCCAACATCACACAGTAAACACCCACTCACCCAGACACCCCCAAAACCCACAACACCCCCCCCAACATCACACAGTAAACACCCACTCACGCAGACACCCCCAAAACCCACAACACCCCCCCCAACATCACACAGTAAACACCCACTCACCCAGACACGCCCAACACCCCCCACAACATCACACAGTAAACACCCACTCACCCAGACACCCCCAACACCCCCCCCAACATCACACAGTAAACACCCACTGACCCAGACACACCCAACACCCCCCCCAACATCACACAGTAAACACCCACTCACCCAGACACCCACAACACCCCCCCAACATCACACAGTAAACACCCACTCACCCAGACACCCCCAACACCCCCAACACCCCCCCAACATCACACAGTAAACACCCACTCACCCAGACACCCCCAACACCCCCAACACCCCCCCAACATCACACAGTAAACACCCACTCACCCAGACACCCACAACACCCCCCCAACATCACACAGTAAACACCCACTCACCCAGACACCCCCAACACCCCCAACACCCCCCCAACATCACACAGTAAACACCCACTCACCCCGACACCCCCAACACCCCCCCCCAACATCACACAGAAAAAACCCATTCACCCAGACACCCCCAACACCCCCCCAACATCACACAGTAAACACCCACTCACCCAGACACCCCCAACACCCCCCCAACATCACACAGTAAACACCCACTCACCCAGACACCCCCAACACCCCCCCCAACATCACACAGTAAACGCCCACTCACCCAGACACCCCCAACACTCCCAACACACCCCCCCCAACATCACACAGTAAACACCAACTCACCCAGACAACCCAACACCCCCAACACCCCCCACCAACATCACACAGTAAACACCCAATCACCCAGACACCCCCAACACCCCCCCCAACATCACACAATAAACACCCACTCACCCAGACACCCCAACAACCCCCCCCCATCACACAGTAAACACCCACTCACCCAGACAGCCCCAACACCCCCCCCAACATCCCCAACACCTCCCCCAATATCACACAGTAATCACCCACTCACCCAGACACCCACAACACCCCCCCAACATCACACAGTAAACACCCACTCACCCAGACACCCCCAACACCCCCAACACCCCCCCAACATCACACAGTAAACACCCACTCACCCCCGACACCCCCCAACACCCCCCCCAACATCACACAGTAAACACCCACTCACCCAGACACCCCCAACACCCTCCCCAACATCACACAGTAAACACCCACTCACCCAGACACCCACAACACCCCCCCCAACATCACACAGTAAACACCCACTCACCCCGACACCCCCAACACCCCCCCCAACATCACACAGTAAACACCCACTCACCCAGACACCCCCAACACCACCAACACCCCCCCCAACATCACACAGTAAACACCCAATCACCCAGACACCCCCAACACCCCCCCCAACATCACACAGTAAACATCCACTCACCCAGACACCCCCAACACCCCCCCCAACATCCCCAACACCTCCCCCAATATCACACAGTAAACACCCACTCACCCAGACACCCCCAACACCCCCCCCAACATCACACAGTAAACACCCACTCACCCCGACACCCCCAACACCCCCCCCAACATCACACAGTAAACACCCACTCACCCAGACACCCCCCAACACCCCCAACATCCCCCCCAACATCACACAGTAAACACCCACTCACCCAGACACCCCCAACACCCCCCCCAACATCACACAGTAAACACCCACTCACCCAGACACCCACAACACTCCCAACACACCCCCCCCAACATCACACAGTAAACACCCACTCACCCAGACACCCCCAACACCCCCAACACCCGCCCCAACATCACACAGTAAACACCCACTCACCCCGACACCCCCAACACACCCCCCAACATCACACAGTAAACACCCACTCACCCAGAAACCCCCAACACCCCCCCAACATCACACAGTAAACACCCACTCACCCAGACACCCCCAACATCCCCCCCAACATCACACAATAAACACCCACTCACCCAGACACCCCCAACACCCCCCCCCAACATCACACAGTGAACACCCACTCACCCCGACACCCCCAACACCCCCAACACCTCCCCCAACATCAGACAGTAAACACCCACTCACCAAGACACCCCCAACACTCCCCCCCAACATCACACAGTAAACACACACTCACCCAGACACCCCCAACACCCCCCCCAACATCACACAGTAAACACCCACTCACCCAGACAACCCCAACACCCCCAACACCCCCCCCCCAACATCACACAGTAAACACCCACTCAACCAGACACCCCCAACACCCCCCCCAACATCACACGGTAAACAACCACTAACCCAGACACCCCCAACACACATAACACCCCCCACAACATCACACAGTAAACACCCACTCACCCAGACACCCCCAAAACCCCCAACACCCCCCCAACATCACACAGTAAACACCCACTCACCCAGACACCCCCAACACCCCCCCAACATCACACAGTAAACACCCACTCACCCAGACACCCCCAACACCCCCCCCCCCAACATCACACAGTAAACACCCACTCACCCAGACACCCCAACACCCCCCCCAACATCACACAGTAAACACCCACTCACCCAGACACCCCCAAGACCCCCCACAACATCACACAGTAAACACCCACTCACCCAGACACCCCCAACAGCCCCCCCAACATCACACAGTAAACACCCACTGACCCAGACACACCCAACACCCCCAACACCCCCCCAACATCACACAGTAAACACCCACTGACCCAGACACACCCAACACCCCCAACACCCCCCCAACATCACACAGTAAACACCCACTCACCCAGACACCCCCAACACACCCCCCAACATCACACAGTAAAGACCCACTCACCCAGACACCCCCAACACCCCCCAACATCACACAGTAAAGACCCACTCACCCAGACACCCCCAACACCCCCAACACCCCCCCCAACATCACACAGTAAACACCCACTCACCCCGACACCCCCAACACCCCCCCCCCAACATCACACAGTAAACACCCACTCACCCAGACACCCCCAACACCACCAACACCCCCCCCAACATCACACAGTAAACACCCACTCACCCAGACACCCCCAACACAACCCCCAACATCACACAGTAAACACCCACTCACCCAGACACTCCCAACACCCCCCCCCAACATCACACAGTAAACATCCACTCACCCAGACACCCCCAACATTCCCACACACCCCCCCCCCAACATCACACAGTAAACAGCCACTCACCCAAACACCCCCAACACCCCCCCCCAACATCACACAGTAAACACCCACTCACCCAGACACCCCCAACACGCCCCCCAACATCACACAGTAAACACCCACTCACCCAGACACCCCCAACACCCCCAACACCCCCCCCATCACACAGTAAACACCCACTCACCCAGACACCCCCAACAGCCCCCCCAACATCCCCAACACCTCCCCCAACATCACACAGTAAACACCCACTCACCCAGACATCCCCAACACACCCCCAACATCACACAGTAAACACCCACTCACCCAGACACCCCCAACACCCCCCCAACATCACACAGTAAACACCCACTCACCCAGACACCCCCAACAACCCCCCCAACATCACACAGTAAACACCCACTCAACCCGACACCCCCAACACACCCCCCAACATCACACAGTAAACACCCACTCACCCAGACACCCCCAACACCCCCCCCCAACATCACACAGTAAACACCCACTCACCCAGACACCCCCAACACCCCCCCCCAACATCACACAGTAAACACCCACTCACCCAGACACCCCCAACACCCCCCCCAACATCACACAGTAAACACCCACTCACCCAGACACCCCCAACACACCCCCAACATCACACAGAAAACACCCACTCACCCAGACACCCCCAACACCCCCAACACCCGCCCCAACATCACACAGTAAACACCCACTCACCCAGACACCCCCAACACCCCCCAACATCACACAGTAAAGACCCACTCACCCAGACACCCCCAACACCCCCCAACATCACACAGTAAAGACCCACTCACCCAGACACCCCCAACACCCCCAACACCCCCCCCAACATCACACAGTAAACACCCACTCACCCCGACACCCCCAACACCCCCCCCCCAACATCACACAGTAAACACCCACTCACCCAGACACCCCCAACACCACCACACCCCCCCCAACATCACACAGTAAACACCCACTCACCCAGACACCCCCAACACCCCCCCCCAACATCACACAGTAAACACCCACTCACCCAGACACTCCCAACACCCCCCCCAACATCACACAGTAAACATCCACTCACCCAGACACCCCCAACATTCCCAACACACCCCCCCCCCAACATCACACAGTAAACAGCCACTCACCCAAACACCCCCAACACCCCCCCCCAACATCACACAGTAAACACCCACTCACCCAGACACCCCCAACACCCCCCCCCATCACACAGTAAACACCCACTCACCCAGACACCCCCAACACGCCCCCCAACATCACACAGTAAACACCCACTCACCCAGACACCCCCAACACCCCCAACACCCCCCCCATCACACAGTAAACACCCACTCACCCAGACACCCCCAACAGCCCCCCCAACATCCCCAACACCTCCCCAACATCACACAGTAAACACCCACACACCCAGACATCCCCAACACACCCCCAACATCACACAGTAAACACCCACTCACCCAGACACCCCCAACACCCCCCCAACATCACACAGTAAACACCCACTCACCCAGACACCCCCAACAACCCCCCCAACATCACACAGTAAACACCCACTCAACCCGACACCCCCAACACACCCCCCAACATCACACAGTAAACACCCACTCACCCAGACACCCCCAACACCCCCCCCCAACATCACACAGTAAACACCCACTCACCCAGACACCCCCAACACCCCCCCAACATCACACAATAAACACCCACTCACCCAGACACCCCCAACACCCCCCCCCAACATCACACAGTGAACACCCACTCACCCCGACACCCCCAACACCCCCAACACCTCCCCCAACATCAGACAGTAAACACCCACTCACCAAGACACCCCCAACACTCCCCCCCAACATCACACAGTAAACACACACTCACCCAGACACCCCCAACACCCCCAACATCACACAGTAAACACCCACTCACCCAGACACCCCCAACACCCCCAACACCCCCCCCCCAACATCACACAGTAAACACCCACTCAACCGGACACCCCCAACACCCCCCCCAACATCACACGGTAAACAACCACTAACCCAGACACCCCCAACACACATAACACCCCCCACAACATCACACAGTAAACACCCACTCACCCAGACACCCCCAAAACCCCCAACACCCCCCCAACATCACACAGTAAACACCCACTCACCCAGACACCCCCAACATCCCCCACAACATATCACAGTAAACACCCACTCACCCAGACACCCCCAACACCCCCCCAACATCACACAGTAAACACCCACTCACCCAGACACCCCCAACACCCCCCCCCAACATCACACAGTAAACACCCACTCACCCAGACACCCCCAAGACCCCCCACAACATCACACAGTAAACACCCACTCACCCAGACACCCCCAACAGCCCCCCCAACATCACACAGTAAACACCCACTGACCCAGACACACCCAACACCCCCAACACCCCCCCAACATCACACAGTAAACAACCCACTCACCCAGACACCCCCAACACCCCCCAACATCACACAGTAAAGACCCACTCACCCAGACACCCCCAACACCCCCAACACCCCCCCCCAACATCACACAGTAAACACCCACTCACCCCGACACCCCCAACACCCCCCCCCAACATCACACAGTAAACACCCACTCACCCAGACACCCCCAACACCACCAACACCCCCCCCAACATCACACAGTAAACACCCACTCACCCAGACACCCCCAACACACCCCCCAACATCACACAGTAAACACCCACTCACCCAGACACTCCCAACACCCCCCCCAACATTACACAGTAAACATCCACTCACCCAGACACCCCCAACATTCCCAACACACCCCCCCCAACATCACACAGTAAGCAGCCACTCACCCAGACACCCCCAACACCCCCAACACCCCCCCCAACATCACACAGTAAACACCCACTCACCCAGACACCCCCAACACGCCCCCCAACATCACACAGTAAACACCCACTCACCCAGACACCCCCAACACCCCCCCCCATCACACAGTAAACACCCACTCACCCAGACACCCCCAACAGCACCCCCAACATCCCCAACACCTCCCCCAACATCACACAGTAAACACCCACTCACCCAGACACTCCCAACACCCCCCCCAACATTACACAGTAAACATCCACTCACCCAGACACCCCCAACATTCCCAACACCCCCCCCCCAACATCACACAGTAAGCAGCCACTCACCCAGACACCCCCAACATCCCCAACACCTCCCCCAACATCACACAGTAAACACCCACTCACCCAGACACCCCCAACACCCCCAACATCACACAGTAAACACCCACTCACCCAGACACCCCCAACACCCCCAACACCCCCCCAAACATCACACAGTAAACACCCACTCACCCAGACACCCCCAACACCCCCCCCAACATCACACAGTAAACACCCACTCACCCAGACACCCCCAACACCCCCCCAACATCACACAGTAAACACCCACTCACCCAGACACCCCCAACACACCCCCCACAACATCACACAGTAAACACCCACTCACCCCGACACCCCCAACACCCCCCCCAACATCACACAGTAAACACCCACTCACCCAGACACCCCAACACCCCCCCCAACATCACACAGTAAACACCCACTCACCCAGACACCCCCAACACCCCCCCCAACATCACACAGTAAACACCCACTCACCCAGACACCCCCAACACTCCCAACACACCCCCCCCAACATCACACAGTAAACACCCACTCACCCAGACAACCCAACACCCCCCCCAACATCACACAGTAAACACCCAATCACCCAGACACCCCCAACACCCCCCCCCAACATCACACAATAAGCACCCACTCACCCAGACACCCCAACAACCCCCCCCCATCACACAGTAAACACCCACTCACCCAGACACCCCCAACACCCCCCCCAACATC
Source organism: Carcharodon carcharias (assembly GCF_017639515.1). Classification (NCBI taxonomy): domain Eukaryota; kingdom Metazoa; phylum Chordata; class Chondrichthyes; order Lamniformes; family Lamnidae; genus Carcharodon; species Carcharodon carcharias. The sequence goes on from NW_024471111.1 coordinate 21,741, forward strand.
CCCAACACCTCCCCCAATATCACACAGTAAACACCCACTCACCCCGACACCCACAACACCCCCCCCAACATCACACAGTAAACACCCACTCACCCAGACACCCCCAACACCCCCCCCAACATCACACAGTAAACACCCACTCACCCAGACACCCCCAACACCCCCCCCAACATCACACAGTAAACACCCACTCACCCAGACACCCACAACACTCCCAACACACCCCCCACCAACATCACACAGTAAACACCCACTCACCCAGACACCCCCAACACCCCCAACACCCCCCCCCCAACATCACACAGTAAACACCCACTCACCCAGACACCCCCAACACCCCCCCCATCACACAGTAAACACCCACTCACCCAGACACCCCCAACACCCCACACAACATCACACAGAAAACACCCACTCACCCAGACACCCCCAACACCCCCCCAACATCACACAGTAAACACCCACTCACCCAGACACCCCCAACACCTCCCCCAACATCACACAGTAAACACCCACTCACCCAGACACCCCCAAAACCCCCAACACCCCCCCCAACATCACACAGTAAACACCCACTCACCCAGACACCCCCAACACCCCACACAACATCACACAGAAAACACCCACTCACCCAGACACCCCCAACACCCCCCCAACATCACACAGTAAACACCCACTCACCCAGACACCCCCAACACTCCCAACATCACACAGTAAACACCCACTCACCCAGACACCCCCAACACCCCCCCCAACATCCCCAACACCCCCCCAACATCACACAGTAAACACCCACTCACCCAGACACCCCCAACACCCCCCAACATCACACAGTAAACACCCACTCACCCAGACACCCCGAACACCCCCAACACCCCCCCAACATCACACAGTAAACACCCACTCACCCCGACACCCCCAACAACCCCCCCAACATCACACAGTAAACACCCACTCACCCAGACACCCCCAACACCACCAACACCCCCCCCCAACATCACACAGTAAACACCCACTCACCCAGACACCCCCAACACCCCCCCCAACATCACACAGGAAACACCCACACACCCAGACACCCCCAACACCCCCCCCAACATCACACAGTAAACACCCACTCACCCAGACACCCCCAACACTCCCAACACACCCCCCACCAACATCACACAGTAAACACCCACTCACCCAGACACCCCCAACACCCCCCCCAACATCACACAGTAAACACCCACTCACCCAGACACCCCCAACACACCCAACATCACACAGTAAACACCCACTCACCCAGACACCCCCAACACCCCCCCCAACATCCCCAACACCTCCCCCAATATCACACAGTAAACACCCACTCACCCAGACATTCCCAACACACCCCCAACATCACACAGTAAACACCCACTCACCCAGACACCCCCAAAACCCCCAACACCCCCCCCCAACATCACACAGTAAACACCCACTCACCCAGACACCTCCAACACCCCCCACAACATCACACAGTAAACACCCACTCACCCAGACACCCCCAACACCCCCCCAACATCACACAGTAAACACCCACTCACCAAGACACCCCCAACACCGCCCCCAACATCACACAGTAAACACCCACTCACCAAGACACCCCCAACACCGCCCCCAACATCACACAGTAAACATCCACTGACCCAGAAACACCCAACACCCCCCCCAACATCACACAGAAAACACCCACTCACCCAGACACCCCCAACACCCCCAACACCCCCCCAACATCACACAGTAAACACCCACTCACCCAGACGCACCCAACACCCCCCCAACATCACACAGTAAACACCCACTCACCCAGACACCTCCAACACCCCCAACATCACACAGTAAGCACCCACACACCCAGACACCCCCAACCCCCCCCCAACATCACACAGTAAACACCCACTCACCCAGACACCCCCAACACCCACCCCCAACATCACACAGTAAATACCCACTCACCCAGACACCCCCAACACCCTCCCAACATCACACAGTAAACACCCACTCACCCAGACACACCCAACACCCCCCCCAACATCACACAGTAAACACCCACTCACCCAGACACCCCCAACACCCTCCCCAACATCACACAGTAAACACCCACTCACCCAGACACCCCCAACACCCCCAACATCACACAGTAAACACCCACTCACCCAGACACCCCCAACACACCCAACACCCCCCCCCAACATCACACAGTAAACACCCACTCACCCAGACACCCCCAACACACCCAACAACCCCCCCAACATCACACAGTAAACACCCACTCACCCAGACACCCCCAACACCCCCCAACATCACACAGTAAACACCCACTCACCCAGACACCCCCAACACCACCAACACCCCCCCCAACATCACACAGTAAACACCCACTCACCCAGACACCCCCAACACCCCCCAACATCACACAGTAAACACCCACTCACCCAGACACCCCCAACACCCCCAACACCCCCCCCAACATCACACAGTAAACACCCACTCACCCAGACACCCCCAACACCCCCCCCCAACATCACACAGTAAACACCCACTCACCCAGACACCCCCAACACCCCCAACATCACACAGTAAACACCCACTCACCCAGACACCCCCAACACACCCAACACCCCCCCCCAACATCACACAGTAAACACCCACTCACCCAGACACCCCCAACACACCCAACAACCCCCCCAACATCACACAGTAAACACCCACACACCCAGACACCCCCAACACCACCAACACCCCCCCCAACATCACACAGTAAACACCCACTCACCCAGACACCCCCAACACCCCCCAACATCACACAGTAAACACCCACTCACCCAGACACCCCCAAAACCCCCAACACCCCCCCCCCAACATCACACAGTAAACACCCACTCACCCAGACACCCCCAACACCCCCCCCCAACATCACACAGTAAACACCCACTCACCCAGACACCCCCAACACTCCCAACACCCCCCCCAACATCACACAGTAAACACCCACTCACCCAGACACCCCCAACACCCCCCGCCCAACATCACACAGTAAACACCCACTCACCCAGACACCCCCAGCACACCCAACACCCCCCCTCAACATCACACAGTAAACACCCACTCACACAGACACCCCCAACACCCCCAACACCCCCCCAACATCACACAGTAAACACCAACTCACCCAGACACCCCTAACACCCCCCCCCAACATCACACAGTAAACACCCACTCACCCAGACACCCCCAACACAACCAACACCACCCACAACATCACACAGTAAACACCCACTCACCCAGACACCCCCAACACCCCCCCCAACATCACACAGTAAACACCCACTCACCCAGACACCCCCAACACCCCCCCCAACATCACACAGTAAACACCCACTCACCCAGACACCCCCAACACCCCCCCAACATCACACAGTAAACACCCACTCACCCAGACACCCCCAACACCCCCCCCAACATCACACAGTAAACACCCACTCACCCAGACACCCCCAACACCCCCAACATCACACAGTAAACACCCACTCACCCAGACACCCCCAACACCCCCCCCAACATCACACAGTAAACACCCACTCACCCAGACACCCCCAACACCCCCAACATCACACAGTAAACACCCACTCACCCAGACACCCCCAACACCCCCCACAACATCACCTAGTAAACACCCACTCACCCAGACACCCCCAAAACCCCCAAAACCCCCCCCCAACATCACACAGTAAACACCCACTCACCCAGACACCCCCAACACCCCCCCCCAACATCACACAGTAAACACACACTCACCCAGACACCCCCAACACCCCCCCCAACATCACACAGTAAACACCCACTCACCCAGACACCCCCAACACCCCCCCCAACATCACACAGTAAACACCCACTCACCCAGACACCCCCAAAACCCCCAACATCCCCAACACCCCCCCCAACATCACACAGTAAACACCCAATCACCCAGACACCCCCAACACCCCCCCCAACATCACACAGTAAACACCCAATCACCCAGACACCCCCAACACCCCCCCCCAACATCACACAGTAAACATCCACTCACCCAGACACCCCCAACACCCCCCCCAACATCCCCAACACCTCCCCCAATATCACACAGTAAACACCCACTCACCCCGACACCCACAACACCCCCCCCAACATCACACAGTAAACACCCACTCACCCAGACACCCCCAACACCCCCCCCAACATCACACAGTAAACACCCACTCACCCCGACACCCCCAACACCCCCCCCAACATCACACAGTAAACACCCACTCACCCAGACACCCCCAACACCACCAACACCCCCCCCCAACATCACACAGTAAACACCCACTCACCCAGACACCCCCAACATCCCCCCCAACATCACACAGTAAACACCCACTCACCCAGACACCCCCAACACCCCCCCCAACATCACACAGTAAACACCCACTCACCCAGACACCCACAACACTCCAACACACCCCCCCCAACATCACACAGTAAACACCCACTCACCCAGACACCCCCAACACCCCCAACACCCGCCCCAACATCACACAGTAAACACCCACTCACCCCGACACCCCCAACACACCCCCCAACATCACACAGTAAACACCCACTCACCCAGAAACCCCCAACACCCCCCCAACATCACACAGTAAACACCCACTCACCCAGACACCCCCAACATCCCCCCCAACATCACACAATAAACACCCACTCACCCAGACACCCCCAACACCCCCCCCCCAACATCACACAGTGAACACCCACTCACCCCGACACCCCCAACACCCCCAACACCTCCCCCAACATCAGACAGTAAACACCCACTCACCAAGACACCCCCAACACTCCCCCCCCAACATCACACAGTAAACACACACTCACCCAGACACCCCCAACACCCCCCCCAACATCACACAGTAAACACCCACTCACCCAGACAACCCCAACACCCCCAACACCCCCCCCCCCAACATCACACAGTAAACACCCACTCAACCAGACACCCCCAACACCCCCCCCAACATCACACGGTAAACAACCACTAACCCAGACACCCCCAACACACATAACACCCCCCACAACATCACACAGTAAACACCCACTCACCCAGACACCCCCAAAACCCCCAACACCCCCCCAACATCACACAGTAAACACCCACTCACCCAGACACCCCCAACACCCCCCACAACATCACACAGTAAACACCCACTCACCCAGACACCCCCAACACCCCCCCAACATCACACAGTAAACACCCACTCACCCAGACACCCCCAACACCCCCCCCCCCCAACATCACACAGTAAACACCCACTCACCCAGACACCCCCAAGACCCCCCACAACATCACACAGTAAACACCCACTCACCCAGACACCCCCAACAGCCCCCCCAACATCACACAGTAAACACCCACTGACCCAGACACACCCAACACCCCCAACACCCCCCCAACATCACACAGTAAACACCCACTGACCCAGACACACCCAACACCCCCAACACCCCCCCAACATCACACAGTAAACACCCACTCACCCAGACACCCCCAACACCCCCCCAACATCACACAGTAAAGACCCACTCACCCAGACACCCCCAACACCCCCCAACATCACACAGTAAAGACCCACTCACCCAGACACCCCCAACACCCCCAACACCCCCCCCAACATCACACAGTAAACACCCACTCACCCCGACACCCCCCAACACCCCCCCCCCAACATCACACAGTAAACACCCACTCACCCAGACACCCCCAACACCACCAACACCCCCCCCAACATCACACAGTAAACACCCACTCACCCAGACACCCCCAACACAACCCCCAACATCACACAGTAAACACCCACTCACCCAGACACTCCCAACACCCCCCCCAACATCACACAGTAAACATCCACTCACCCAGACACCCCCAACATTCCCAACACACCCCCCCCCCAACATCACACAGTAAACAGCCACTCACCCAAACACCCCCAACACCCCCCCCCAACATCACACAGTAAACACCCACTCACCCAGACACCCCCAACACGCCCCCCAACATCACACAGTAAACACCCACTCACCCAGACACCCCCAACACCCCCAACACCCCCCCCATCACACAGTAAACACCCACTCACCCAGACACCCCCAACAGCCCCCCCAACATCCCCAACACCTCCCCCAACATCACACAGTAAACACCCACTCACCCAGACATCCCCACCACACCCCCAACATCACACAGTAAACACCCACTCACCCAGACACCCCCAACACCCCCCCAACATCACACAGTAAACACCCACTCACCCAGACACCCCCAACACCCCCCCAACATCACACAGTAAACACCCACTCACCCAGACACCCCCAACAACCCCCCCAACATCACACAGTAAACACCCACTCAACCCGACACCCCCAACACACCCCCCAACATCACACAGTAAACACCCACTCACCCAGACACCCCCAACACCCCCCCCCAACATCACACAGTAAACACCCACTCACCCAGACACCCCCAACACCCCCCCCCAACATCACACAGTAAACACCCACTCACCCAGACACCCCCAACACCCCCCCCAACATCACACAGTAAACACCCACTCACCCAGACACCCCCAACACACCCCCAACATCACACAGAAAACACCCACTCACCCAGACACCCCCAACACCCCCAACATCACACAGTAAACACCCACTCACCCAGACACCCCCAACACCCCCAACACCCGCCCCAACATCACACAGTAAACACCCACTCACCCAGACACCCCCAACACCCCCAACACCCGCCCCAACATCACACAGTAAACACCCACTCACCCAGACACCCCCAACACCCCCCAACATCACACAGTAAAGACCCACTCACCCAGACACCCCCAACACCCCCCAACATCACACAGTAAAGACCCACTCACCCAGACACCCCCAACACCCCCAACACCCCCCCAACATCACACAGTAAACACCCACTCACCCCGACACCCCCAACACCCCCCCCCAACATCACACAGTAAACACCCACTCACCCAGACACCCCCAACACCACCAACACCCCCCCCAACATCACACAGTAAACACCCACTCACCCAGACACCCCCAACACCCCCCCCCAACATCACACAGTAAACACCCACTCACCCAGACACTCCCAACACCCCCCCCAACATCACACAGTAAACATCCACTCACCCAGACACCCCCAACATTCCCAACACACCCCCCCCCCAACATCACACAGTAAACAGCCACTCACCCAAACACCCCCAACACCCCCCCCCAACATCACACAGTAAACACCCACTCACCCAGACACCCCCAACACCCCCCCCATCACACAGTAAACACCCACTCACCCAGACACCCCCAACACGCCCCCCAACATCACACAGTAAACACCCACTCACCCAGACACCCCCAACACGCCCCCCAACATCACACAGTAAACACCCACTCACCCAGACACCCCCAACACGCCCCCCAACATCACACAGTAAACACCCACTCACCCAGACACCCCCAACACCCCCAACACCCCCCCCATCACACAGTAAACACCCACTCACCCAGACACCCCCAACAGCCCCCCCAACATCCCCAACACCTCCCCCAACATCACACAGTAAACACCCACTCACCCAGACATCCCCAACACACCCCCAACATCACACAGTAAACACCCACTCACCCAGACACCCCCAACACCCCCCCAACATCACACAGTAAACACCCACTCACCCAGACACCCCCAACAACCCCCCCAACATCACACAGTAAACACCCACTCAACCCGACACCCCCAACACACCCCCCAACATCACACAGTAAACACCCACTCACCCAGACACCCCCAACACCCCCCCCCAACATCACACAGTAAACACCCACTCACCCAGACACCCCCAACACCCCCCCAACATCACACAATAAACACCCACTCACCCAGACACCCCCAACACCCCCCCCCAACATCACACAGTGAACACCCACTCACCCCGACACCCCCAACACCCCCAACACCTCCCCCAACATCAGACAGTAAACACCCACTCACCAAGACACCCCCAACACTCCCCCCCAACATCACACAGTAAACACACACTCACCCAGACACCCCCAACACCCCCAACATCACACAGTAAACACCCACTCACCCAGACACCCCCAACACCCCCAACACCCCCCCCCCAACATCACACAGTAAACACCCACTCAACCGGACACCCCCAACACCCCCCCCAACATCACACGGTAAACAACCACTAACCCAGACACCCCCAACACACATAACACCCCCCACAACATCACACAGTAAACACCCACTCACCCAGACACCCCCAAAACCCCCAACACCCCCCCAACATCACACAGTAAACACCCACTCACCCAGACACCCCCAACATCCCCCACAACATATCACAGTAAACACCCACTCACCCAGACACCCCCAACACCCCCCAACATCACACAGTAAACACCCACTCACCCAGACACCCCCAACACCCCCCCCCAACATCACACAGTAAACACCCACTCACCCAGACACCCCCAAGACCCCCCACAACATCGCACAGTAAACACCCACTCACCCAGACACCCCCAACAGCCCCCCCAACATCACACAGTAAACACCCACTGACCCAGACACACCCAACACCCCCAACACCCCCCCAACATCACACAGTAAACACCCACTCACCCAGACACCCCCAACACCCCCCAACATCACACAGTAAAGACCCACTCACCCAGACACCCCCAACACCCCCAACACCCCCCCCCAACATCACACAGTAAACACCCACTCACCCCGACACCCCCCAACACCCCCCCCCAACATCACACAGTAAACACCCACTCACCCAGACACCCCCAACACCACCAACACCCCCCCCAACATCACACAGTAAACACCCACTCACCCAGACACCCCCAACACACCCCCCAACATCACACAGTAAACACCCACTCACCCAGACACTCCCAACACCCCCCCCAACATTACACAGTAAACATCCACTCACCCAGACACCCCCAACATTCCCAACACACCCCCCCCCAACATCACACAGTAAGCAGCCACTCACCCAGACACCCCCAACACCCCCAACACCCCCCCCAACATCACACAGTAAACACCCACTCACCCAGACACCCCCAACACGCCCCCCAACATCACACAGTAAACACCCACTCACCCAGACACCCCCAACACCCCCCCCCATCACACAGTAAACACCCACTCACCCAGACACCCCCAACAGCACCCCCAACATCCCCAACACCTCCCCCAACATCACACAGTAAACACCCACTCACCCAGACACTCCCAACACCCCCCCCCAACATTACACAGTAAACATCCACTCACCCAGACACCCCCAACATTCCCAACACACCCCCCCCCAACATCACACAGTAAGCAGCCACTCACCCAGACACCCCCAACATCCCCAACACCTCCCCCAACATCACACAGTAAACACCCACTCACCCAGACACCCCCAACACCCCCAACATCACACAGTAAACACCCACTCACCCAGACACCCCCAACACCCCCAACACCCCCCCAAACATCACACAGTAAACACCCACTCACCCAGACACCCCCAACACCCCCCCCAACATCACACAGTAAACACCCACTCACCCAGACACCCCCAACACCCCCCCAACATCACACAGTAAACACCCACTCACCCAGACACCCCCAACACACCCCCCACAACATCACACAGTAAACACCCACTCACCCCGACACCCCCAACACCCCCCCCAACATCACACAGTAAACACCCACTCACCCAGACACCCCCAACACCCCCCCCCAACATCACACAGTAAACACCCACTCACCCAGACACCACCAACACCCCCCCCCAACATCACACAGTAAACACCCACTCACCCAGACACCCCCAACACTCCCAACACACCCCCCCCAACATCACACAGTAAACACCCACTCACCCAGACAACCCAACACCCCCCCCAACATCACACAGTAAACACCCACTCACCCAGACAACCCAACACCCCCCCCAACATCACACAGTAAACACCCAATCACCCAGACACCCCCAACACCCCCCCCCAACATCACACAATAAACACCCACTCACCCAGACACCCCAACAACCCCCCCCCATCACACAGTAAACACCCACTCACCCAGACACCCCCAACACCCCCCCCAACATCCCCAACACCTCCCCCAATATCACACAGTAAACACCCACTCACCCCGACACCCACAACACCCCCCCCAACATCACACAGTAAACACCCACTCACCCAGACACCCCCAACACCCCCCCCAACATCACACAGTAAACACCCACTCACCCAGACACCCCCAACACCCCCCCCAACATCACACAGTAAACACCCACTCACCCAGACACCCACAACACCCCCAACATCACACAGTAAACACCCACTCACCCAGACACTCCCAACACACCCCCCACCAACATCACACAGTAAACACCCACTCACCCAGACACCCCCAACACCCCCCCCAACATCACACAGTAAACACCCACTCACCCAGACACCCCCAACACCCCCAACACCCCCCCCCCAACATCACACAGTAAACACCCACTCACCCAGACACCCCCAACACCCCCCCCATCACACAGTAAACACCCACTCACCCAGACACCCCCAACACCCCACACAACATCACACAGAAAACACCCACTCACCCAGACACCCCCAACACCCCCCCAACATCACACAGTAAACACCCACTCACCCAGACACCCCCAACACCTCCCCCAACATCACACAGTAAACACCCACTCACCCAGACACCCCCAAAACCCCCAACACCCCCCCCAACATCACACAGTAAACACCCACTCACCCAGACACCCCCAACACCCCACACAACATCACACAGAAAACACCCACTCACCCAGACACCCCCAACACCCCCCCAACATCACACAGTAAACACCCACTCACCCAGACACCCCCAACACTCCCAACATCACACAGTAAACACCCACTCACCCAGACACCCCCAACACCCCCCCCAACATCCCCAACACCCCCCCAACATCACACAGTAAACACCCACTCACCCAGACACCCCCAACACCCCCCAACATCACACAGTAAACACCCACTCACCCAGACACCCCGAACACCCCCAACACCCCCCCAACATCACACAGTAAACACCCACTCACCCCGACACCCCCAACAACCCCCCCAACATCACACAGTAAACACCCACTCACCCAGACACCCCCAACACCACCAACACCCCCCCCCAACATCACACAGTAAACACCCACTCACCCAGACACCCCCAACACCCCCCCCAACATCACACAGTAAACACCCACTCACCCAGACACCCCCAACACCCCCCCCAACATCACACAGTAAACACCCACTCACCCAGACACCCCCAACACTCCCAACACACCCCCCACCAACATCACACAGTAAACACCCACTCACCCAGACACCCCCAACACACCCAACATCACACAGTAAACACCCACTCACCCAGACACCCCCAACACCCCCCCCAACATCCCCAACACCTCCCCCAATATCACACAGTAAACACCCACTCACCCAGACATTCCCAACACACCCCCAACATCACACAGTAAACACCCACTCACCCAGACACCCCCAAAACCCCCAACACACCCCCCAACATCACACAGTAAACACCCACTCACCCAGACACCCCCAACACCACCAACACCCCCCCCCAACATCACACAGTAAACACCCACTCACCCAGACACCCCCAACACCCCCCAACATCACACAGTAAACACCCACTCACCCAGACACCCCCAACACCCCCAACACCCCCCCCAACATCACACAGTAAACACCCACTCACCCAGACACCCCCAACACCCCCCCCCAACATCACACAGTAAACACCCACTCACCCAGACACCCCCAACACCCCCAACATCACACAGTAAACACCCACTCACCCAGACACCCCCAACACACCCAACACCCCCCCCCAACATCACACAGTAAACACCCACTCACCCAGACACCCCCAACACACCCAACAACCCCCCCAACATCACACAGTAAACACCCACTCACCCAGACACCCCCAACACCACCAACACCCCCCCCAACATCACACAGTAAACACCCACTCACCCAGACACCCCCAACACCCCCCAACATCACACAGTAAACACCCACTCACCCAGACACCCCGAACACCCCCAACACCCCCCCCAACATCACACAGTAAACACCCACTCACCCAGACACCCCCAACACCCCCCCCCCAACATCACACAGTAAACACCCACTCACCCAGACACCTCCAACACTCCCAACACCCCCCCCAACATCACACAGTAAACACCCACTCACCCAGACACCCCCAACACCCCCCGCCCAACATCACACAGTAAACACCCACTCACCCAGACACCCCCAGCACACCCAACACCCCCCCTCAACATCACACAGTAAACACCCACTCACACAGACACCCCCAACACCCCCAACACCCCCCCAACATCACACAGTAAACACCAACTCACCCAGACACCCCTAACACCCCCCCCCAACATCACACAGTAAACACCCACTCACCCAGACACCCCCAACACAACCAACACCACCCACAACATCACACAGTAAACACCCACTCACCCAGACACCCCCAACACCCCCCCCAACATCACACAGTAAACACCCACTCACCCAGACACCCCCAACACCCCCCCCAACATCACACAGTAAACACCCACTCACCCAGACACCCCCAACACCCCCCCAACATCACACAGTAAACACCCACTCACCCAGACACCCCCAACACCCCCCCCAACATCACACAGTAAACACCCACTCACCCAGACACCCCCAACACCCCCAACATCACACAGTAAACACCCACTCACCCAGACACCCCCAACACCCCCCCCAACATCACACAGTAAACACCCACTCACCCAGACACCCCCAACACCCCCAACATCACACAGTAAACACCCACTCACCCAGACACCCCCAACACCCCCCACAACATCACCTAGTAAACACCCACTCACCCAGACACCCCCAAAACCCCCAAAACCCCCCCCCAACATCACACAGTAAACACCCACTCACCCAGACACCCCCAACACCCCCCCCAACATCACACAGTAAACACCCACTCACCCAGACACCCCCAAAACCCCCAACATCCCCAACACCCCCCCCAACATCACACAGTAAACACCCACTCACCCAGACACCCCCAACACCCCCCCCCCAACATCACACAGTGAACACCCACTCACCCAGACACCCCCAACACCCCCCCCCAACATCACACAGTAAACACCCACTCACCCAGACACCCCCAAAACCCCCAACACCCCCCCCAACATCACACAGTAAACACCCACTCACCCAGACACCCCCAAAACCCCCAACACCCCCCCCCAACATCACACAGTAAACACCCACTCACCCAGACACCCCCAACACCCCCCCCAACATCACACAGTAAACACCCACTCACCCAGACACCCACAACACTCCCAACACACCCCCCCCCCAACATCACACAGTAAACACCCACTCACCCAGACACCCCCAACACCCCCAACACCCCCCCCCAACATCACACAGTAAACACCCACTCACCCAGACACCCACAACACTCCCAACACACCCCCCCCCAACATCACACAGTAAACACCCACTCACCCAGACACCCCCAACACCCCCCCCAACATCACACAATAAACACCCACTCACCCAGACACCCCCAACACCCCCCCCAACATCACACAATAAACACCCACTCACCCAGACACCCCCAACACCCCCCCCAACATCACACAGTAAACACCCACTCACCCAGACACCCCAACAACCGCCCCCCATCACACAGTAAACACCCACTCACCCAGACACACCCAACACCCCCCCCAACATCCCCAACACCTCCCCCAATATCACACAGTAAACACCCACTCACCCCGACACCCACAACACCCCCCCCAACATCACACAGTAAACACCCACTCACCCAGACACCCCCAACACCACCAACACCCCCCCCCAACATCACACAGTAAACACCCACTCACCCAGACACCCCCAACATCCCACCCAACATCACACAGTAAACACCCACTCACCCAGACACCCCCAACACGCCCCCCAACATCACACAGTAAACACCCACTCACCCAGACACCCACAACACTCCCAACACACCCCCCCCCCAACATCACACAGTAAACACCCACTCACCCCGACACCCCCAACACCCCCCCCAACATCACACAGTAAACACCCACTCACCCAGACACCCCCAAAACCCCAACACCCCCCCCCCAACATCACACAGTAAACACCCACTCACCCAGACACCCCCAACACCCCACACAACATCACACAGTAAACACCCACTCACCCAGACACCCCCAACACCCCCCCCAACATCACACAGTAAACACCCACTCACCCAGACACCCCCAACACCCCCAACACCCCCCCCAACATCACACAGTAAACACCCACTCACCCCGACACCCCCAACACCCCCCCCAACATCACACAGTAAACACCCACTCACCCAGACACCCCCAACACCCCCCCCAACATCACACAGTAAACACCCACTCACCCAGACACCCCCAACACCCCCCAACATCACACAGTAAACACCCACTCACCCAGACACCCCCAACACCCCCCCAACATCACACAGTAAACACCCACTCACCCAGACACCCCCAACACCCCCCCCAACATCCCCAACACCTCCCCCAACATCACACAGTAAACACCCACTCACCCAGACACCCCCAACACCCCCCCCCAACATCCCCAACACCTCCCCCAACATCACACAGTAAACACCCACTCACCCAGACACCCCCAAAACCCCCAAAACCCCCCCCAACATCACACAGTAAACACCCACTCACCCAGACACCCCCAACACCCCCCCCCAACATCCCCAACACCTCCCCCAACATCACACAGTAAACACCCACTCACCCAGACACCCCCAAAACCCCCAAAACCCCCCCCAACATCACACAGTAAACACCCACTCACCCAGACACCCCCAACACCCCCCCCCAACATCACACAGTAAACACACACTCACCCAGAAACACCCAACACCCCCCCAACATCACACAGTAAACACCCACTCACCCAGACACCCCCAACACCCACCCCCAACATCACACAGTAAACACACACTCACCCAGACACCCCCAACAACCCCCCCAACATCACACAGTAAACACCCACTCACCCAGACACCCCCAACACCCCCCCCAACATCACACAGTAAACACCCACTCACCCAGACACCCCCAACACCCCTCCCAACATCACACAGTAAACACCCACTCACCCAGACACCCCCAACAGCCCCCCCAACATCACACAGTAAACACCCACTCACCCAGACACCCACAACACTCCCAACACACCCCCCCCAACATCACACAGTAAACACCCACTCACCCAGACACCCCCAACACCCCCCCCAACATCACACAATAAACACCCACTCACCCAGACACCCCAACAACCGCCCCCCATCACACAGTAAACACCCACTCACCCAGACACCCCCAACACCCCCCCCAACATCCCCAACACCTCCCCCAATATCACACAGTAAACACCCACTCACCCCGACACCCACAACACCCCCCCCAACATCACACAGTAAACACCCACTCACCCAGACACCCCCAACACCACCAACACCCCCCCCAACATCACACAGTAAACACCCACTCACCCAGACACCCCCAACATCCCACCCAACATCACACAGTAAACACCCACTCACCCAGACACCCCCAACACGCCCCCCAACATCACACAGTAAACACCCACTCACCCAGACACCCACAACACTCCCAACACACCCCCCCCCAACATCACACAGTAAACACCCACTCACCCCGACACCCCCAACACCCCCCCCAACATCACACAGTAAACACCCACTCACCCAGACACCCCCAAAACCCCCAACACCCCCCCCCCAACATCACACAGTAAACACCCACTCACCCAGACACCCCCAACACCCCACACAACATCACACAGAAAACACCCACTCACCCAGACACCCCCAACACCCCCCCCAACATCACACAGTAAACACCCACTCACCCAGACACCCCCAACACCCCCAACACCCCCCCCAACATCACACAGTAAACACCCACTCACCCCGACACCCCCAACACCCCCCCCAACATCACACAGTAAACACCCACTCACCCAGACACCCCCAACACCCCCCCCAACATCACACAGTAAACACCCACTCACCCAGACACCCCCAACACCCCCCCCAACATCACACAGTAAACACCCACTCACCCAGACACCCCCAACACTCCCAACACACCCCCCCCAACATCACACAGTAAACACCAACTCACCCAGACAACGCAACACCCCCCACCAACATCACACAGTAAACACCCAATCACCCAGACACACCCAACACCCCCCCCCAACATCACACAATAAACACCCACTCACCCAGACACCCCAACAACCCCCCCCCATCACACAGTAAACACCCACTCACCCAGACACCCCCAACACCCCCCCCAACATCCCCAACACCTCCCCCAATATCACACAGTAAACACCCACTCACCCCGACACCCACAACACCCCCCCCAACATCACACAGTAAACACCCACTCACCCAGACACCCCCAACACCCCCCCCAACATCACACAGTAAACACCCACTCACCCAGACACCCCCAACACCCCCCCCAACATCACACAGTAAACACCCACTCACCCAGACACCCCCAACACCCCCCCCAACATCACACAGTAAACACCCACTCACCCAGACACCCACAACACTCCCAACACATCCCCCCAACATCACACAGTAAACACCCACTCACCCAGACACCCCCAACAACCCCCCCAACATCACACAGTAAACACCCACTCACCCAGACACCCCCAACACCCCCCCCAACATCACACAGTAAACACCCACTCACCCAGACACCCCCAACACCCCCAACACCCCCCCCAACATCACACAGTAAACACCCACTCACCCAGACACCCCCAACACCCCCCCCAACATCCCCAACACCTCCCCCAACATCACACAGTAAACACCCACTCACCCAGACACCCCCAAAACCCCCAACACCCCCCCCAACATCACACAGTAAACACCCACTCACCCAGACACCCCCAACACCCCACACAACATCACACAGAAAACACCCACTCACCCAGACACCCCCAACACCCCCCCAACATCACACAGTAAACACCCACTCACCCAGACACCCCCAACACCCCCAACACCCCCCCAACATCACACAGTAAACACCCACTCACCCCGACACCCCCAACAACCCCCCCAACATCACACAGTAAACACCCACTCACCCAGACACCCCCAACACCACCAACACCCCCCCCAACATCACACAGTAAACACCCACTCACCCAGACACCCCCAACACCCCCCCCAACATCACACAGTAAACACCCACTCACCCAGACACCCCCAACACCCCCAACATCACACAGTAAACAGATAGACCTAGTGGGGGTGGGGTGGGGTTGAAGGTACAGATAGCCCTAGTGGGGGTCGGGTGAAGGTACAGATAGCTCTAGTGGGGGTGGAGGTGAAGGTACAGATAGCCCGAGAGGGGGTAGGGTGGGATGAAGGTACAGATAGCCCTAGTGGGGGTGGGGGTGGGGTGAAGGTACAGTGGGCTCTAGTGGGGGTGGGGTGAAGGTACAGATAGCCCTAGTGGGGGTGGGGTGAAGGTACAGATAGCCCTAGTGCGGCTGGGGGTGGGGAGAAGGTACAGAGAGCCCAAGTGGGGGTGGGGGTGGGGTGAAGGTACAGATATCCCCAGTGGGGGTGGGGTAAAGGTACAGATAGCCGTAGTGGGGGTGGGGGTGGGGTGAAGGTACAGATATCCCCAGTGGGTGTGGGGTAAAGGTACAGATAGCCCTAGTGGGGGTGGAGGTGGGGCGAAGGTACAGATAGCCCTAGTGGGGGTGGGGCGAAAGTACAGTTAGTCCTAGTGGGGGTGGAGTGAAGGTACAGATAGCCCAAGTGGGGCTGGGGTGGAGTGAAGGTACAGATACCCCTAGTGAGGGTGGGGGTGGGGTGAAGGTACAGATAGTCCTAGTGGGGGTGGGGTGAAGGTACAGATAGTCCTAGTGGGGGTGGGGTGAAGGTACAGATAGTCCTAGTGGGGGTGGGGTGGGGTGAAGATAAAGATAGCCCTAGTGGAGGTGTGGTGAAGGTACAGATAGCCCTAGTGGGGGTGGGGTGAAGGTACAGATAGTCCTAGTGGGGGTGGGGTGAAGGTACAGATAGTCCTAGTAGGGGTGGGGGTGGGGTGAAGATACCGATAGTCATAGTGGGGGTGTGGTGAAGGTACAGATAGCCCTAGTGGGGGTGGGGAGGTGTGAAGTTACAGAAAGCCCTAGTGGGGGTGGGGTGAAGGTACAGATAGCCCTAGTGGGTGTGGTGTGAAGGTACAGACAGCCCTGGTTGGGGTGGGGTGAAGGTACAGATAGCACTGGTGGGGGTGGGGTGAAGGTACAGATAGTCCTAGTGGGTGAG
This sequence comes from Carcharodon carcharias, assembly GCF_017639515.1. Taxonomy (NCBI): domain Eukaryota; kingdom Metazoa; phylum Chordata; class Chondrichthyes; order Lamniformes; family Lamnidae; genus Carcharodon; species Carcharodon carcharias. The sequence goes on from NW_024471111.1 coordinate 40,429, forward strand.
GGGTGAAGGTACAGATAGCCCTGGTGGGGGTGGAGTGAAGGGAAGATGTGTTTGGTGGTGGCATCATGCTGGAGTTGGCGGAAATGGCGGAGGACGATCCTTTGAATGCGGAGGCTGGTGGGGTGATAAGTGGGGACAAGGGGGACCCTATCAAGTTTCTGCGAGGTAGGAGAAGGCGTGAGGTCGGATGCGCAGGAGATGGGCCGGACACGGTTGAGGGCCCTGTCAACGAACAAGGGTGGAAAACCTCGGTTAAGGAAGAAGGAGGACATGTCAGAGGAACTGTTTTTGAAGGTAGCATCATCGGAACAGATGCAACGGAGGCGAAGGAACTGAGAGAATGGGATGGAGTCCTTACAGGAAGCGGGCTGTGAGGAGCTGTAGTCGGGGTAGCTGTGGGAGTTGGTGGGTTTGTAATGGATATTGGTGGACAGTCTATCACCAGAGATTGAGACAGAGAGGTCAAGGAAGGGAAGGGAAGTGTCAGAGATGGACCACGTGAAAATGATGGAGGGGTGGAGATTGGAAGCAAAATTAATAAATTTTTCCAAGTCCTGACGAGAGCATGAAGCAGCACCGAAGTAATCATCGATGTACCGGAGAAAGAGTTGTGGGAGGGGGCCGGAGTAGGACTGGAACAAGGAATGTTCCACATACCCCATAAAGAGACAAGCATAGCTGGGGCCCATGTGGGTACCCATAGCCACACCTTTTATTTGGAGGAAGTGAGAGGAGTTGAAGGAGAAATTGTTCAGCATGAGAACAAGTTCAGCCAGACGGAGGAGAGTAGTGGTGGATGGGGATTGTTCGGGCCTCTGTTCGAGGAAGAAGCTAAGGGCCCTCAGACCATCCTGGTGGGGGATGGACGTGTAGAGGGATTGGACGTCCATGGTGAAGAGGAAGCGCTTGGGGCCAGGGAACTGGAAATTGTTGATGTGAGGTAAGATGTCTGTGCCCCCTCCCTCCAGCGCGGGACCCTCTCCCTCCACCGCGGGACCCTCTCCCTCCACCACGGGACCCTCTCCCTCCACCGCGGAACCCTCTCCCTCCACCGTGGGACCCTCTCCCTCCACCAAGGGACCCTTCCCATCCACCGAGGGACCCTCTCCCTCCACCGCGGGACCCTCTCCCTACACCGAGGGACCCTCTCCCTCCACCGCGGAGTCTGTGACAAAAACAGAAACAGAAAGAGCTGGAAAAACTCAGCAGGTCTGGCAGCATTGGCGGAGAGGGACACAGTTAAAGTTTCCAGTCCTCATGACCCTTCAACAGAACTAAGGAAAAATAGGAAAGGGGTGAAATATAAACTGGTTTAAGGTGGGGGGGGTTGGAGAGAAGGTGGGGGGATGGTGGTTGGGACAAGCAGCCAGTGATAGGTGGAGATAACCAAAAGATGTCACAGACAAAAGAACAAAGAGGTGTTGAAGGTGGTGATATTATCTAAAGGAATGTGCTAATTAAGGGTAGAAAGCAGGACAAGCAAGGTCCAGATAGCTCTAGTGGGCGGGTGGGGGGGGTGGATGGTGGGGTGAAGGTACAGATAGCCCTAATGGGGGTGAGGTGGGGTGAAGGTACAGATAGTCCTAGCGGGGGTGGGGTGAAGGTACAGATAGTCCTAGTGGGGGTGGGGGGAAGGTACAGATAGCACTAGTGGGGGTGGGGTGAAGGTACAGATAGCCCTAGCGGGGGTGGGGTGAAGGTACAGATAGCCCTAGTGGGGGTGGGGGTGGGGTGAAGGTAGCGATAGCCCTAGTGGGGGTGGGGGTGGGGTGAAGGTACAGATAGTCCTAGTGGGGGTGGGGTGAAGGTACAGATAGCTCTAGTGGGGGTGGGGGGAAGGTACAGATAGCCCTAGTGGGGGTGGGATGAAGGTACAGATAGTCCTAGTGACGGTGGGTTGAAGGTACAGATAGCCCTAGTGGGGGTGGGGTGAAGGTACAGATAGTCCTAGCGACGGTACAGATAGCCCTAGTGGGGGTGGGGTGAAGATACAGATAGCCATAGTTGGGGTGGGGTGAAGTTACAGATAGCCCTACTGGGGGTGGGGGTGGGGTGAAGGTACAGATAGCCCTAGTGGGGGTGGGGTGAAGGTACAGATAGTCCTAGTGGGGCTGGGGTGAAGGTACAGGTAGTCCTAGTGGGGGTGGGGGTGGGGTGAAGGCACAGATTGCCCAAGTGGGTGTGGGGTGAAGGTACAGGTAGCCCTAGTGGGGGTGGGGTGAAGGTACAGATAGTCCTAGTGCGGGTGGGGGTGAAGGTACAGATAGCCCTAGTGGGTGTGGGGTGGAGGTACAGATAGCCCAGGTGGGGGTGGGGTGAAGGTACAGGTAGTCCTAGTGGGGGTGGGGGTGGGGTAAAGGTACAGATAGCCCTAGTTGGGGTGGGGGTGAGGTGAAGGTACAGATAGCCCTAGTGGGGGTGGGGTGAAGGTACAGATAGCCCAAGTGGGGGTGGGGTGAAGGTACAGGTAGCCCTAGTGGGGGTGGGGTGAAGGTAAGATAGTCCTAGTGGGTGTGGGGTAGAGGTAGAGATAGCCCTAGTGGGGGTGGGGTGGAGGTAGAGATAGCCCTAGTGGGGGTGGGGTGAAGGTACAGATAGCCCTAGTGGGTGTGGGGTGAAGGTACAGATAGCCCTAGTGGGCGTGGGGTGAAGGTACAGGTAGTCCTAGTGGGGGTGGGGGTGGGGTAAAGGTACAGATAGCCCTAGTTGGGGTGGGGGTGGGGTGAAGGTACAGATAGCCCTAGTGGGGGTGGGTTGAAGATACAGATAGCCCTAGTGGGGGTGGGTTGAAGGCACAGATAGCCCTAGTGGGGGTGGGGGTGGGGTGAAGGTACAGATAGCCCTAGTGCGGGTGGGGTGAAGGTACAGATAGCCCTAGTGGGGTTGGGGTGAAGGTACAGATAGCCCTAGTGGGGATGGGGTGAAGGTACAGATAGCCCTAGTGGGGGTGGGGGTGGGGTGAACGTTCAGATAGTCCTAGTGGGGGTGCTGTGAATGTACAGATAGTCCTAGTGGGGATGGGGTGAAGGTACAGATAGCCCTAGTGGGGATGGGGTGAAGGTACAGATAGCCCTAGTGGGGGTGGGGGTGGGGTGAACCTTCAGATAGTCCTAGTGGGGGTGCTGTGAAGGTACAGATAGTCCTAGTGGGGATGGGGTGAAGGTACAGATAGTCCTAGTGGGGGTGGGGTTAAGGTACAGATAGCCCTAGTGGGGGTGGGGTGAAGGTACAGATAGCCCTGGTGGGGGTGGAGTGAAGGGAATATGTGTTTGGTGGTGGCATCATGCTGAGTTGGCGGAAAAGTCGGAGGATGATCCTTTGAATGCGGAGGCTGGTGGGGTGATAAGTGAGGACAAGGGGGACTATATCATGTTTCTGGGAGGGAGGAGAAGGCGTGAGGGTGGATGCGCGGGAAATGGGCCGGACACGGTTGAGGGCCCTGTCAACGACCGTGGGTGGAAAACCTCGGTTAAGGAAGAAGGAGGACATGTCAGAGGAACTGTTTTTGAAGGTAGCATCATCAGAACAGATGCTACGGAGGCGAAGGAACTGAGAGAATGGGATGGAGTCCTTACAGGAAGTGGGGTGTGAGGAGCTGTAGTCGAGGTAGCTGTGGGAGTCGATGGGCTTGTAATGGATATTGGTGGACAGTCTATCACCAGAGATTGAGACAGAGAGGTCAAGGAAGGGAAGGGAAGTGTCAGAGATGGACCACGTGAAAATGATGGAGGGGTGGAGATTGGAAGCAAAATTAATACATTTTTCCAGGTCCCGACGAGAGCACGAAGCGGCACCGAAGTAATCATCGATGTACCGGAGAAAGAGTTGTGGGAGGGGGCCGGAGTAGGACTGGAACAAGGAATGTTCCACATACCCCATAAAGAGACAAGCATAGCTGGGGCCCATGCGGGTACCCATAGCCACACCTTTTATTTGGAGGAAGTGAGAGGAGTTTAAGGAGAAATTGTTCAGCGTGAGAATAAGTTCAGCCAGACAGAGGAGAGTAGTGGTGGATGGGGATTGTTCGGTCCTCTGTTCGAGGAAGAAGCTAAGGGCCCTCAGACCATCCTGGTGGGGGATGGAGGTGTAGAGGGATTGGACGTCCGTGGTGAAGAGGAAGTGGTTGGGGCCAGGGAACTGGAAATTGTTGATGTGAGGTAAGATGTCTGTGCCCCCTCCCTCAAGCGCAGGACCGTATACCTCCACCGAGGGACCCTATCCCTACACCAAGGGACCCTCTCCCTACACCGAGGGACCCTCTCCCTCCACCGCGGACTCTGTGACAAAAACAGAAACAGAAAGAGCTGGAAAAAACTCAGCAGGTCTGGCAGCATCGGCGGAGAGGGACACAGTTAACCTTTCCAGTCCTCATGACCCTTCAACAGAACTAAGGAAAAATAGGAAAGGGGTGAAATATAAACTGGTTTAAGGTGGGGGGGGTTGGAGAGAAGGTGGGGGGATGGTGGTTGGGACAAGCAGCCAGTGATAGGTGGAGATAACCAAAAGATGTCACAGACAGAAGAACAAAGAGGTGTTGAAGGTGGTGATATTATCTAAAGGAATGTGCTAATTAAGGGTAGAAAGCAGGACAAGCAAGGTACAGATAGCAAAACAAAAACAGAATTACCTGGAAAAACTCAGCAGGTCTGGCAGTATCAGCGGAAAGAAAAGAGTTGACGTACAGAAAGCTCTAGTGGGCGGGGGGTGGGGGGGTGGGGTGAAGGTACAGATAGCCCTAGTGGGGGTGGGGTGGTGTGAAGGTACAGATAGACCTAGTGGGGGTGGGGTGAAGGTACAGACAGCCCTAGTGGGGGTAGGGTGGGTTGAAGGTACAGATAGCCCTAGTGGGAGTGGGGTTAAGGTACAGATAGCCCTATTGGGGGTGGGGTGAAGGTACAGATAGCTCTAGTGGGGATGGGGTGAAGGTACAGATAGACCTAGTGTGGGTGGGGTGAAGGTACAGATAGCCCTATTGGGGGTGGGGTGAAGGTACAGATAGCTCTAGTGGGGGTGGGGTGAAGGTACAGAGAGCCCTAGTGGGGGTGGGTGGGTTGAAGGTACAGATAGCCCTAGTGGGGGTGGGGTGAAGGTACAGATAGCCCTAGTGGGGGTGGGGGTGGGGTGAAGGTACAGATAGCCCTAGTGGGGGTGGGGTGAGGTGAAGGTACAGGTAGACCTAGTGTGGGTGGGGTGGGGTGAAGGTACAGATAGCCCTAGTGGGGGTGGGTTGAAGGTACAGATAGCCCTAGTGGGGGTGGGGTGAATGTACAAATAGCCCTAGTGGGGGTGGGGGTGAAGGTACAGATAGCCCTAGTGGGGGTGGGGTGAAGGTACAGATAGCCCTAGTGGGGGTGGGGGGAAGGTACAGATAGCCCTAGTGGGGATGGGGGTGAAGGTACAGATAGCCCTAGTGGGGGTGGGGGGAAGGTACAGATAGCCCTAGTGGGGGGTGGGGTGGGGTGAAGGTACAGATAGCCCTAGTGGGGGTGGGGGTGAAGGTACAGATAGCCCTAGTGGGGGTGGGGGGAAGGTACAGATAGCCCTAGTGGGGATGGGGGTGAAGGTACAGATAGCCCTAGTGGGGGTGGGGTGGGGTGAAGGTACAGATAGCCCTAGTGGGGGTGGGGGTGAAGGTACAGATAGCCCTAGTGGGGGTGGGGGTGGGGTGAAGGTACAGATAACCCTAGTGGGGGTGGGAAGAAGATACAGATAGCCCTAGTGGGGGTGGGGTGAAGGTACAGATAGCCCTGGTGGGGGTGGAGTGAAGGGAAGCTGTCTTTGGTGGTGGCATCATGCTGGAGTTGGCGGAAATGGCGGAGGATGATCCTTTGAATGCGGAGGCTGGTGGGGTGAAAAGTGGGGACAAGGGGGACCCTATCATGTTTCTGGGAGGGAGGAGAAGGTGTGAGGACGGATGTGCGGGAGATGGGCCGGACACGGTTGAGGGCTCTGTCAACCACCGTGGGTGGAAAACCTTGGTTAAGGAAGAAGGAGGACATGTCAGAGGAACTGTTTTTGAAGGTAGCATCATCAGAACAGACACGACGGAGGTGAATGAACTGAGAGAATGGGATGGAGTCCTTACAGGAAGCGGGGTGTGAGGAGCTGTAGTCGAGGTAGCTGTGGGAGTCGGTGGGTTTATAATGGATATTGGTGGACAGTCTATCACCAGAGATTGAGACAGAGAGGTCAAGGAAGGGAAGGGAAGTGTCAGAGATGGACCACGTGAAAATGATGGAGGAGTGCAGATTGGAAGCAAGATTAATACATTTTTCCAAGTCCCGACAAGAGCATGAAGCAGCACCGAAGTAATCATCGATGTACCGGAGAAAGAGTTGTGGAAGGGGGCCGGAGTAGGACTGGAACAAGGAATGTTCCACATACCCCATAAAGAGACAAGCATAGCTGGGGCCCATGCGGGTACCCATAGCCACACCTTTTATTTGGAGGAAGTGAGAGGAGTTTAAGGAGAAATTGTTCAGTGTGAGAACAAGTTCAGCCAGACGGAGGAGAGTAGTGGTGGATGGGGATTGTTCGGGCCTCTGTTCGAGGAAGAAGCTAAGGGCTCTCAGACCATCCTGGTGGGGGGTGGAGGTGTAGAGGGATTGGACGTCCATGGTGAAGAGGAAGCGCTTGGGGCCAGGGAACTGGAAATTGTTGATGTGACGTAAGATGTCTGTGCCCCCTCCCTCCAGCGCGGGACGCTCTCCCTCCACCGCGAGACCCTCTACCTCCACAGCGAGAACCTCTCCATCCACCGCGGGACCCTCTCCCTCCACCGCGAGACCCTCTACCTCCACAGCGAGAACCTCTCCATCCACCACGGGACCCTCTCCTTCCACCGCGGGACCCTTCCCTCCACCGCGGGACCCTCTCCCTCCACCGCGGGACCCTCTCCCTCCACCGCGAGACCCTCTACCTCCACAGCGAGAACCTCTCCATCCACCACGGGACCCTCTCCTTCCACCGCGGGACCCTCTCCCTCCACCGCGGGACACTCTCCCTCAACCGCGGGACCCTCTCCCTCAACCACGGGACCCTCTCCCTCCACCCTGGGACCCTCTCCCTCCACCCTTGGACCTCCCCCTCCACCCTGGGCCCTCCTCCTCCACCCTGGGCCCCCCTCCTCCTCCTCCACCCTGGGCCCTCCTCCTCCACCGTGGGACCAGCTCCTCCACCCTGGGACCTCCTCCTCCACCCTGGGCCCTCCCTCTCCACCCTGGGCCCTCCTCCTCCACCCTGGGACCAGCTCCTCCATCCTGGGACCTCCTCCTCCACCCTGGGACCTCCTCCTCCACCCTGGGACCAGCTCCTCCACCGTGGGACCTGCTCCTCCACCGTGGGACCTGCTCCTCCACCCTGGGACCTCCACCTCCACCCTGGGACCTGCTCCTCCACCCTGGGGCCCTCCTCCTCCACCCTGGGACCTCCTCCTCCTCCACCGTGGGACCTCCTCCTCCTCCACCCTGGGACCTCCTCCTCCACCCTGGGACCAGCTCCTCCACCCTGGGACCAGCTCCTCCACCCTGGGCCCTCCTCCTCCACCCTGGGCCCTCCTCCTCCACCCTGGGTCCTCCTCCTCCACCCTGGGACCAGCTCCTCCACCCTGGGACCTCCTCCTCCACCGTGGGACCTCCTCATCCACCCTGGGACCTCCTCCTCCACCCTGGGCCCCCCTCCTCCACCCTGGGGCCCTCCTCCTCCACCCTGGGACCTCCTCCACCACCCTGGGACCTCCTCCTCCACCCTGGGACCTCCTCCACCACCCTGGGACCTCCCCCTGCACCCTGGGCCCCCCTCCTCCACCCTGGGCCCCCCTCCTCCACCCTGGGGCCCTCCTCCTCCACCCTGGGACCTCCTCCTCCTCCACCCTGGGACCTCCTCCTTCACCCTGGGACCTCCTCCTCCACCCTGGGGCCCTCCTCCTCAACCATGGGACCTCCTCCTCCACCCTGGGACCTCCTCCTCCACCCTGGGCCCCCCTCCTCCACCCTGGGGCCCTCCTCCTCCACCCTGGGACCTCCTCCGCCACCCTGGGACCTCCTCCTCCACCCTGGGACCTCCTCCACCACCCTGGGGCCTCCCCCTTCACCCTGGGCCCCCCTCCTCCACCCTGGGACCTCCTCCTCCACCCTGGTCCCCCCTCCTCCACCCTGGGGCGCTCCTCCTCCACCCTGGGACCTCCTCCTCCACCCTGGGACCAGCTCCTCCACCCTGGGACCAGCTCCTCCACCCTGGGACCCTCCTCCTCCACCGTGGGACCTCCTCCTCCACCCTGGGCCCCCCTCCTCCACCCTGGGGCCCTCCTCCTCCACACTGGGACCTCCTCCACCACCCTGGGACCTCCTCCTCCTCCACCCTGAGACCTCCTCCTCCACCCTGGGACCAGCTCCTCCACCCTGGGACCTCTTCCTCCACCCTGGGACCTCCTCCTCCTCCACCCTGGGACCTCCTCCTCCACCCTGGGACCAGCTCCTCCACCCTGGGACCTCCTCCTCCTCCACCCTGGGACCTCCTCCTTCATCCTGGGACCTCCTCCTCCACCCTGGGGCCCTCCTCCTCAACCATTGGACCTCCTCCTCCACCCTGGGACCTCCTCCTCCACCCTGGGCCCCCCTCCTCCACCCTGGGGCCCTCCTCCTCCACCCTGGGACCTCCTCCACCACCCTGGGACCTCCTTCTCCACCCTGGGACCTCCTCCACCACCCTGGGGCCTCCCCCTTCACCCTGGGCCCCCCTCCTCCACCCTGGGCCCCCCTCCTCCACCCTGGGGCCCTCCTCCTCCACCCTGGGACCTCCTCCACCTCCACCCTGGGACCTCCTCCTCCTCCACCCTGGGACCTCCTCCTTCACCCTGGGACCTCCTCCTTCACCCTGGGACCAGCTCCTCCACCCTGGGACCTCCTCCTCCACCGTGGGACCAACTCCTCCACCCTGGGACCTCCTCCTCCACCCTGGGACCAGCTCCTCCACCCTGGGTCCTCCTCCTCCACCCTGGGTCCTCCTCCCCCACCCTGGGACCTCCTCCACCACCCTGGGACCTCCTCCTCCTCCACCCTGGGACCTCCTCCTCCTCCACCCTGGGACCAGCTCCTCCACCCTGGGTCCTCCTCCTCCACCCTGGGACCTCCTCCACCACCCTGGGACCTCCTCCTCCACACTGGGGACCTCCTCCTCCACCCTGGGACCTCCTCCTCCACCCTGGGACCAGCTCCTCCACCCTGGGTCCTCCTCCTCCACCCTGGGGCCCTCCTCCTCCACCCTGGGACCTCCTCCTCCTCCACCCTGGGACCAGCTCCTCCACCCTGGGGCCCTCCTCCTCCACCCTGGGACCTCCTCCACCACCCTGGGACCTCCTCCTCCTCCACCCTGGGACCTCCTCCGCAACCCTGGGACCAGCTCCTCCACCCTGGGACCTCCTCCTCCACCGTGGGACCTGCTCCTCCACCGTGGGAACTCCTCCTCCACCCTGGGCCCCCCTCCTCCACCCTGGGCCCCCCTCCTCCACCCTGGGGCCCTCCTCCTCCACCCTGGGGCCCTCCTCCACCATGGGACCTCCTCCTCCACCCAGGGGCCCTCCTCCTCCACCCTGGGCCCTCCTCCTCCACCCTGGGACCAGCTCCTCCACCCTGGGCCCTCCTCCTCCACCCTGGGGCCCTCCTCCTCCACCCTGGGACCTCCTCCTCCACCCTGGTCCCCCCTCCTCCACCCTGGGGCGCTCCTCCTCCACCCTGGGACCTCCTCCTCCACCCTGGGACCAGCTCCTCCACCCTGGGACCAGCTCCTCCACCCTGGGACCCTCCTCCTCCACCGTGGGACCTCCTCCTCCACCCTGGGCCCCCCTCCTCCACCCTGGGGCCCTCCTCCTCCACACTGGGACCTCCTCCACCACCCTGGGACCTCCTCCTCCTCCACCCTGGGACCTCCTCCTCCACCCTGGGACCAGCTCCTCCACCCTGGGACCTCTTCCTCCACCCTGGGACCTCCTCCTCCTCCACCCTGGGACCTCCTCCTCCACCCTGGGACCAGCTCCTCCACCCTGGGACTCCTCCTCCACCCTGGGACCAGCTCCTCCACCCTGGGCCCTCCTCCTCCACCCTGGGTCCTCCTCCTCCACCCTGGGACCAGCTCCTCCACCCTGGGCCCTCCTCCTCCACCCTGGGCCCTCCTCCTCCACCGTGGGACCAGCTCCTCCAGCCTGGGACCTCCTCCTCCACCCTGGGACCACCTCCTCCACCCTGGGCCCTCCCTCTCCACCCTGGGCCCTCCTCCTCCACCCTGGGGCCCTCCTCCTCCACCCTGGGCCCTCCTCCTCCACCCTGGGCCCTCCTCCACCACCCTGGGCCCTCCTCCTCCTCCACCCTGGGACCTCCTCCTCCACCCTGGGACCTCCTCCTCCACACTGGGGACATCCTCCTCCACCCTGGGGCCCTCCTCCTCCTCCTACTCCACCCTGGGACCTCCTCCTCCTCCACCCTGGGACCTCCTCCTTCACCCTGGGACCAGCTCCTCCACCCTGGGACCAGCTCCTCCACCCTGGGACCTCCTCCTCCACCGTGGGACCAGCTCCTCCACCGTGGGACCAGCTCCTCCACCCTGGGACCTCCTCCTCCTCCACCCTGGGACCATTCCACCCTGGGTCCTCCTCCTCCACCCTGGGTCCTCCTCCTCCACCCTGGGACCTCCTCCACCACCCTGGGACCTCCTCCTCCTCCACCCTGGGGCCCTCCTCCTCCACCCTGGGCCCCCTCCTCCACCCTGGGCCCTCCTCCTCCACACTGGGACCTCCTCCTCCACCCTGGGACCAGCTCCTCCACCCTGGGACCTCCTCCTCCACCCTGGGACCTCCTCCTCCACCCTGGGACCTCCTCCTCCACCCTGGGACCTCCTCCTCCACACTGGGGACCTCCTCCTCCACCCTGGGACCAGCTCCTCCACCCTGGGTCCTCCTCCTCCACCCTGGGCCCTCCTCCTCCACCCTGGGGCCCTCCTCCTCCACCCTGGGACCTCCTCCTCCTCCACCCTGGGACCAGCTCCTCCACCCTGGGGCCCTCTTCCTCCACCCTGGGACCTCCTCCACCACCCTGGGACCACCTCCTCCTCCACCCTGGGACCTCCTCCTCCACCCTGGGACCAACTCCTCCACCCTGGGACCTCGTCCTCCACCGTGGGACCTGCTCCTCCACCGTGGGACCTCCTCCTCCACCCTGGGACCAGCTCCTCCACCCTGGGACCTCCTCCTCCACCCTGGGACCAGCTCCTCCACCCTGGGACCTCCTCCTCCACCGTGGGACCTGCTCCTCCACTGTGGGACCTCCTCCTCCACCCTGGGACCTGCTCCTCCACCCTGGGCCCCCCTCCTCCACCCTGGGGCCCTCCTCCTCCACCCTGGGGCCCTCCTCCACCATGGGACCTCCTCCTCCACACTGGGGCCCTCCTCCTCCACCCTGGGCCCTCCTCCTCCACCCTGGGACCAGCTCCTCCACCCTGGGACCTCCTCCTCCACCCTGGGACCAGCTCCTCCACCCTGGGACCTCCTCCTCCACCCTGGGGCCCTCCTCCTCCACCGTGGGACCAACTCCTCCACCCTGGGACCTCCTCCTCCTCCACCCTGGGACCTCCTCCTCCTCCACCCTGGGACCTCCTCCTCCACCCTGGGACCAGCTCCTCCACCCTGGGACCTCCTCCTCCTCCACCCTGGGGCCCTCCTCCTCCACCGTGGGACCACAGCCTTTCTCATGCTCTCACCTTGTGTAGTGCAGACTGGGTGGTTCGTCTAGAATCCTCAGTGTTCTGAGCTGTAACAGAACGAAACCAAAATACTGCCAAAGTCAACAAAAAAAAACTGGTCTTTCCAGAGCTGCTTCAGCCTCCTCCAAAACATGTCAACAAGATGCAGACGATTGCAAACGAGATAAAATCGAACAAAGAATCACTTCAGAAGGATATCAGAGACAGGAGACTCGGTCAAAGAGGTCAGATGAAGGAGCGTCTAAAGGGTGTGGAGAAAGAGAGAGAGAGAGGAGAGTGATAGAGAGAGAGCGAGGGAGGGACAGAGGGAAAGAGAGAGAGAGAGAGAGGAGAGTGATAGAGAGAGAGAGAGGGAGAGACAGAGGGAAAGAGAGAGAGAGAGAGAGAGGAGAGTGATAGAGAGAGAGCGAGGGAGGGACAGAGGGAGAGAGAGAGAGAGAGAGGAGAGTGATAGAGCGAGGGAGGGACAGAGGGAAAGAGAGAGAGGAGAGTGATAGAGAGAGAGCGAGGGAGGGACAGAGGGAAAGAGAGAGAGAGAGAGGAGAGTGATAGAGAGAGAGCGAGGGAGGGACAGAGGGAAAGAGAGAGAGAGAGAGGGAGAGACAGAGGGAAAGAGAGAGAGAGAGAGAGGAGAGTGATAGAGAGAGAGCGAGGGAGGGACAGAAGGAAAGAGAGAGAGAGAGGAGAGTGATAGAGAGCGAGGGAGGGACAGAAGGAAAGAGAGAGAGAGAGAGGAGAGTGATAGAGAGAGAGCGAGGGAGGGACAGAGGGAAAGAGAGAGAGAGCGAGGCAGGGACAGAAGGAAAGAGAGAGAGAGAGAGGGAGAGACAGAGGGAAAGAGAGAGAGAGAGAGGAGAGTGATAGAGAGAGAGCGAGGGAGGGACAGAGGGAAAGAGAGAGAGAGAGAGGAGAGTGATAGAGAGAGAGAGAGGGAGGGACAGAGGGAGAGAGAAAGAGAGAGAGAGGAGAGTGATAGAGAGAGAGCGAGGGAGGGACAGAGGGAAAGAGAGAGAGAGAGAGAGAGAGGAGAGTGATAGAGAGAGAGCGAGGGAGGGACAGAAGGAAAGAGAGAGAGAGGAGAGTGATAGAGAGAGAGAGAGAGGGAGGGACAGAGGGAGAGAAAGAGAGAGAGAGGAGAGTGATAGAGAGAGAGAGGGAGGGACAGAGGGAGAGAGAGAGAGAGAGGAGAGTGATAGAGAGAGAGCGAGGGAGGGACAGAAGGAAAGAGAGAGAGAGAGGAGAGTGATAGAGAGCGAGGGAGGGACAGAAGGAAAGAGAGAGAGAGAGAGGAGAGTGATAGAGAGAGAGCGAGGGAGGGACAGAGGGAAAGAGAGAGAGAGCGAGGCAGGGACAGAAGGAAAGAGAGAGAGAGAGAGGGAGAGACAGAGGGAAAGAGAGAGAGAGAGAGGAGAGTGATAGAGAGAGAGCGAGGGAGGGACAGAGGGAAAGAGAGAGAGAGAGAGAGAGGAGAGTGATAGAGAGAGAGAGAGGGAGGGACAGAGGGAGAGAAAGAGAGAGAGAGGAGAGTGATAGAGAGAGAGCGAGGGAGGGACAGAGGGAGAGAGAAAGAGAGAGAGAGGAGAGTGATAGAGAGAGAGCGAGGGAGGGACAGAGGGAAAGAGAGAGAGAGAGAGGAGAGTGATAGAGAGAGAGCGAGGGAGGGACAGAAGGAAAGAGAGAGAGAGGAGAGTGATAGAGAGAGAGAGAGAGGGAGGGACAGAGGGAGAGAAAGAGAGAGAGAGGAGAGTGATAGAGAGAGAGAGGGAGGGACAGAGGGAGAGAGAGAGAGAGGAGAGTGATAGAGAGAGAGCGAGGGAGGGACAGAGGGAAAGAGAGAGAGAGAGAGAGAGGAGAGTGATAGAGAGAGAGCGAGGGAGGGACAGAAGGAAAGAGAGAGAGAGGAGAGTGATAGAGAGAGAGAGAGAGGGAGGGACAGAGGGAGAGAAAGAGAGAGAGAGGAGAGTGATAGAGAGAGAGAGGGAGGGACAGAGGGAGAGAGAGAGAGAGAGGAGAGTGATAGAGAGAGAGCGAGGGAGGGACAGAAGGAAAGAGAGAGAGAGAGGAGAGTGATAGAGAGCGAGGGAGGGACAGAAGGAAAGAGAGAGAGAGAGAGGAGAGTGATAGAGAGAGAGCGAGGGAGGGACAGAGGGAAAGAGAGAGAGAGCGAGGCAGGGACAGAAGGAAAGAGAGAGAGAGAGAGGGAGAGACAGAGGGAAAGAGAGAGAGAGAGAGGAGAGTGATAGAGAGAGAGCGAGGGAGGGACAGAGGGAAAGAGAGAGAGAGAGAGAGAGGAGAGTGATAGAGAGAGAGAGGGAGGGACAGAGGGAGAGAAAGAGAGAGAGAGGAGAGTGATAGAGAGAGAGCGAGGGAGGGACAGAGGGAGAGAGAAAGAGAGAGAGAGGAGAGTGATAGAGAGAGAGCGAGGGAGGGACAGAAGGAAAGAGAGAGAGAGGAGAGTGATAGAGAGAGAGAGAGAGGGAGGGACAGAGGGAGAGAAAGAGAGAGAGAGGAGAGTGATAGAGAGAGAGAGGGAGGGACAGAGGGAGAGAGAGAGAGAGAGGAGAGTGATAGAGAGAGAGCGAGGGAGGGACAGAGGGAAAGAGAGAGAGAGAGAGAGAGGAGAGTGATAGAGAGAGAGCGAGGGAGGGACAAAGGGAAAGAGAGAGAGACAGGCAAGGAGAGAGAGAGAGAGAGAGAGGGAGAAACAGAGGTGGAGAGAGAGGGAGAGACAGAGAAAGTGGGAAAGAGAAAGAGGGAGAGACAGAGGTAAGGAGAGAAGAGGGAAGAGAGTGAGACAGAGTGAAATAGAGAGAAGAGGGAAGAGAGACAGAGAGAGTAAGAGAGAGAGAGACAGAGAAAGAGAGAGAGATAGAGAGAGACAGAGGAAGAGACACGGAGTGGGAGAGAGGGAGGTGGAGACGTTTTGGGAGGGTAATCCCAGAGCTCAGGATTCTCCACAGCAACTGGAGAAGGTTACAGAGATAGGGAGGGTTGTAGGGGGCTGGAGGAGGATACAGAGATAGGGAGGGGTGTAGGGGCTGGAGGAGGTTACAGAGATATGGAGGGGGTAGGGGCTGGAGGAGGTTACAGAGATAGGGAGGGGTGTAGGGGCTGGAGGAGGTTACAGAGATAGGGAGGGGTGTAGGGGCTGGAGGAGGTTACAGAGATAGGGAGGGGTGTAGGGGCTGGAGGAGGTTACAGAGATAGGGAGGGGTGTAGGGGCTGGAGGAGGTTACAGAGATAGGGAGGGGTGTAGGGGCCTGGAGGAGGTTACAGAGATAGGGAGGGTTGTAGGGGGCTGGAGGAGGTTACAGATATAGGGAGGGGTGTAGGGGCTGGAGGAGGTTACAGAGATAGGGAGGGGTGTAGGGGGCTGGAGGAGTTTACAGAGATAGGGAGGGGTGTAGGGGCTGGAGGAAGTTACAGAGATAGGGAGGGGTGTAGGGACTGGAGGAGATTACAGTGATAGAGAGGGGTGTAGGGGCTGGAGGAGGTTACAGAGATAGGGAGGGGTATAGGGGTAGGAGGAGGTTACAGAGATAGGGAGGGATGTAGGGGCTGGAGGAGGTTACAGAGATAGGGAGGGTTGTAGGGGCTGGAGGAGGTTACAGAGATAGGGAGGGGTGTAGGGGGCTGGAGGAGGTTACAGAGATAGGGAGGGGTGTAGGGGCTGGAGGAGGTTACAGAGATAGGGAGGGGTGTAGGGGGCTGGAGGAGGTTACAGAGATAGGGAGGGGTGTAGGGGCTGGAGGAGGTTACAGAGATAGGGAGGGGTGTAGGGACTGGAGGAGATTACAGAGATAGGGAGGGGTGTAGGGGCTGGAGGAGGTTACAGAGATAGGGAGGGGTATAGGGGTTGGAGCAGGTTACAGAGATAGGGAGGGTTGTAGGGGCTGGAGGAGGTTACAGAGATAGGGAGGGTTGTAGGGGCTGGAGGAGGTTACAGAGATAGGGAGGGTTGTAGGGGGCTGGAGGAGGTTACAGAGGTAGGGAGGGGTGTAGGGGCTGGAGGTGGTTACAGAGATAGGGAGGGGTGTAGGGGCTGGAGGAGGTTACAGAGATAGGGAGGGGTGTAGGGGACTGGAGGAGTTTACAGAGATAGGGAGGAGTGTAGGGGCTGGAGGAGGTTACATAGATAGCGAGGGTGTAGGGGGCTGGAGGAGTTTGGGACTAGCTGACGGTTACTGAGGGTGGAATGTGGGAGAGCGGCTGGGATAGTCGAGTCTGTAGGGTTACGAACGTGTGGGCGAGGGTTTCCGCAGTCGATGAGCTGAGATAGGGGCGGAGTTGGGTGATGTTACGGAGGGGGGAATGGGCGCTCTGAGCGATGGAGCAGAGCTGGGGTCAGAAGCTCATCCCGAGGTTGTGAACAATGGTCGGACAGGGAACTCCGGCTGAGGCCTGACTTCAGCAGGAACTTTCCTGCTCTCGGACATGCTCGTGTTAACGAAGTCAAGGATCCTGAATACTTCGTAGAAGGGCCTTTGCAACCTGTCCTGCCCCCTTCAATGATTCATACACATTTGCCCCCAGCTCCCTCTGCTCCTGCATCCCCCGTTAGAATTGTCCCCCTTCATTTTATACTGTCTCCCCGCATACTTCCCACCAAAATGAGTCGCTTTGCACTTCTCTGTGTTAAACTGTATCTGCCACTTGTCTGCCCATTTCTCCAGCCTCTCTGTGTCCTTTTGAGGTTCCGCACTCTCCTCCTCACAGTTTGCAATGCTCCCAAGTTTCGTATCATCCACAGATTTTGAAATGCTCCCCTGTACACCTGTGTGCCCTGAGTAAATATACTGTCTGTACGAATGTGGATCGCTCACCTCTTGGGTGGTCGCAGATGCATCCTGTTCTCGCTGGTCAGTCTGAAAGCAATGAAAACACAGTCAGGGCTTTGCAGACTGGATGGGGACAAAGACACGGAGCCTGGATGAGTGCAGCTCCCACAACACTCAAGAAGCTCGACACCGTCCAGGACAAAGCAGCCCCCCGCTCGATCGGCACCACATCCACAAACACTCACTCCCTCCACCCACCGACGCACTGTAGCAGCAGCATCTACAAGATGCACTGCAGCAACTCGCCAAGGCTCCTTCGACAGCGCCGCCCAAACCCACGTCCTCTAGCGTCTAGAAGGACAAGGGCAGCAGACACATGGGGAAAACCCACCACCTGGAAGTTCCCCTCCGAGCCCCTCACCGTCCCACATTGTCGGAGGGTCAGTGCTGAGGGAGAGACACACTGTCGGGGGGTCAGTACTGAGGGGGAGCCGCACTGTCGGAGCGTCAGTGCAGAGGGAGTGCCTCACTATCAGAGGGTCAGTACTGAGGGAGAGCCGCACTGTCGGAGGGTCAGTGCTGAGGGAGAGCCGCACTGTCGGAGGGTCAGCGCTGAGGGAGAGCCGCACTGTCGGAGGGTCAGCGCTGAGGGAGAGCCGCACTGTCGGAGGGCAGACTGGGGAGAGCCGCACTGTGGGAGGGTCAGTGCTGAGGGAGAGCCGCACTGTCGGAGGGTCAGCGCTGAGGGAGAGCCGCACTGTCGGAGGGTCAGCGCTGAGGGAGAGCCGCACTGTCGGAGGGTCAGTGCTGAGGGAGAGCCGCACTGTCGGAGGGACGTACTGAGGGAGAGCCGCACTGTCGGAGGGTCAGTGCTGAGGGAGAGCCGCACTGTCGGAGGGTCAGCGCTGAGGGAGAGCCGCACTGTCGGAGGGTCAGCGCTGAGAGGGGAGGAATTCTCCCCAGTGTCCCGGGGCCAATACTGATGGTTAGTTATTATTACTGGGTGGTTAGCTGGTTGCTGTTTGTGGGCGATGGCTGTGCACCAGCGAGCTGCACTGCTTCACACGCTGCACCACCTACGTCATGGGCTGCCAGCAGCTGCTTCCTGAGGTTGGGACAGGTGCTACCCCAATGCCGGTCTTGCTTCCAGTGTTGCAAAGCTCGGAGCAGCCACTGGGGTGACCAGTGAATCACCAGCGCTGTGAGCCAGCGGGTTGTCTAGCGCACAGCAAGCTCCCACAGAGGGCGCTGAGAAGGGGCTGACCTCTGACCTCTGACCCCAGCCCGGGCCCACGTGGTTAGCGCACGGTGGGGGATACTCACGGCTCTCTTCGGAAAAGCCAACCAACGCACGACACAGGCGAGCGACAACAGCAAGAGGATGCTCAGCGTGGCGACCGTGACCATCACGCCGGTGTTCAGAAGAGGCACACACCGATTCACTGCAGAGTCACAAACACACTGTTACACTCTCAGAATCACAGTCAGGAGCGGGGGTAGGGGGTGGGGGTGTGTTACACTGTCAGGGTAGTGTAGAGCGAGCTCTGTATTGTACCTGTCCCTGGGAGGAGTGCTGGATGCTGACACTGGGTATAAAGTGGGGAGGGGGTTACACTGTCAGTGTAGTGTAGAGGAAGCTCTGTATTGTACCTGTCCCTGGGAGGAGTCCTGGATGCTGACACTGGGTATAAAGTGGGGAGGGGGTTACACTGTCAGGGTAGTGTAGAGTGAGCTCTGTATTGTACCTGTCCCTGGGAGGAGTGCTGGATGCTGACACTGGGTATAAAGTGGGGAGGGGGTTACACTGTCAGTGTAGTGTAGAGGAAGCTCTGTATTGTACCTGTCCCTGGGAGGAGTCCTGGATGCTGACACTGGGTATAAAGTGGGGAGGGGGTTACACTGTCAGGGTAGTGTAGAGTGAGCTCTGTATTGTACCTGTCCCTGGGAGTGCTCGATGCTGACACTGGGTATAAAGTGGGGAGGGGGTTACACTGTCAGGGTAGTGTAGAGGAAGCTCTGTATTGTACCTGTCCCTGGGAGGAGTGCTGGATGCTGACACTGGGTATAAAGTGGGGAGGGGGTTACACTGTCAGGGTAGTGTAGAGGGAGATCTGTATTGTACCTGTCCCTGGGAGGACTGCTGGATGCTGACACTGGGTATAAAGTGGGGAGGGGGTTACACTGTCAGGGTAGTGTAGAGGGATCTCTGTATTGTACCTGTCCCTGGGAGGAGTGCTGGATGCTGACACTGGGTATAAAGTGGGGAGGGGGTTACACTGTCAGGGTAGTGTAGAGGGAGATCTGTATTTGTACCTGTCCCTGGGAGGAGTGCTGGATGCTGACACTGGGTATAAAGAGGCGAGGGGGTTACACTGTCAGGGTAGTGTAGAGAGAGCTCTGTATTGTACCTGTCCCTGGGAGTGCTGGATGCTCACACTGGGTATAAAGAGGCGAGGGGGTTACACTGTCAGGGTAGTGTACAGAGAGCTCTGTATTGTACCTGTCCCTGGGAGTGCTCGATGCTGACAGTGGGTATAAAGTGGGGAGGGGGTTACGCTGTCAGGGTAGTGTAGAGTGAGCTCTGAATTGTATCTGTCCCAGGGAGTGCTCGATGCTGACACTGGGTATAAAGTGGGGAGGGGGTTACGCTGTCAGGGTAGTGTAGAGGGAGCTCTGTATTGTACCTGTCCCTGGGAGGAGTGCTGGATGCTGACACTGGGTATAAAGTGGGGAGGGGGTTACGCTGTCAGGGTAGTGTAGAGGGAGCTCTGTATTGTACCTGTCCCTGGGAGGAGTGCTGGATGCTGACACTGGGTGGAAAGGGTTCACTCTCGGGGTAGTTACCTGGCAGTGTTGCGCTGATGTTGTGGTGAGGGGTGAGCAGTGGGTTGGAGACTGAGCAAGTGTAGGTTCGATTGGAGTGGGTGGAAATATTGATCTGGCTGCTCATCTGGATGAGTCCGTCTTCAGCGGCGACGTTGGTGGTTTCAGAGTGGGCTGTGCGATCTTCTCCCAGGTCGTTGTGCCAGTGGATGTGGGCCAGAGGGTATCCTCCGCTCACGGTGCAGGTCAGATAGTGCAGGGCGGTTTTGTTCTGAGAGCAGACTGTGGACAGGCTGATCAGCGGCTGGGAGTATCGAGCTGGAACAATGACAGGACAGTGAACACAGCGGCTGTGGGAGAGTCGGTGCCCGGACCCCGGGGAGAGTCTGTAACCCGTACCCCGGGGAGAGTCGGTGCCCGTACCCCGGGGAGAGTCAGTGCCGGGACCCCGGAGAGAGTCTGTAACCCGTACCCCGGGGAGAGTCGGTGCCCGTACCCCGGGGAGAGTCTGTAACCCCTACCCCGGGGAGAGTCGGTGCCGGGACCCCAGGGAGAGTCGGTGCCCGTACCCCGGGGAGAGTCGGTGCCCGTACCCCGGGGAGAGTCGGTGCCGGGACCCCGGGGAGAGTCGGTGCCGGGACCCCGGGGAGAGTCGGTGCCCGTACCCCGGGGAGAGTCGGTGCCGGGACCCCGGGGAGAGTCGGTGCCGGGACCCCGGGGAGAGTCGGTGCCCGTACCCCGGGGAGAGTCGGTGCCGGGACCCCGGGGAGAGTCGGTGCCGGGACCCCGGGGAGAGTCGGTGCCCGTACCCCGGGGAGAGTCGGTGCCCGTAGGGAGACCCCGGGTAGAGTCGGTGCCCGTGGGGGTGACCTCTGGCACTGACCTGCGACCTGCAGCTCTGTGTACGCGTTGCGGTAATGACCAATTCCGAGCCGGGTCCGGACAAAAGCTTTGTACTTCCCGGCGTCAGTGGTCCTGACCCCAGTGAGGAGCAGGGCACAGCTCCCAGGGGCAGCGCTGGAGTGAAACAGCCGGGTGCGGTTCACAAACTCCACATCCACTTGGTCCCACTGCTCCCGGTTATGGTAGAAGCTGTAGATGGTGCCCTCTCTCGCTGAGGGCCACAACCTGATCCAGTGAAGAACAAAATCTTCAGCGGAGTAACGAGCCGGGGCGAAGGTGCAGTTCAGCAGGGCGTCCTCCCCGAGTAAGGCTAGCGAGGCCGAGGGAACGACCACTTCCAGTCCGTCTGAAGCAAGAACAGGCAGAGGTTAACAGCTGGAGGTGGCCGTTCAGCCCCTTGTGCCTGCTCTCCCCTTAATCCAGCCTGTGGCTGATCTTCTCCCTCAACTCCACCTTAATCCAGCCTGTGGCTGATCATCCACCTCAACTCCACCTTAATCCAGCCTGTGGCTGATCTTCCACCTCAACTCCACCTTAATCCAGCCTGTGGCTGATCTTCTCCCTCAACTCCACCTTAATCCAGCCTGTGGCTGATCTTCTCCCTCAACTCCACCTTAATCCAGCCTGTGGCTGATCATCCACCTCAACTCCACCTTAATCCAGCCTGTGGCTGATCATCCACCTCAACTCCACCTTAATCCAGCCTGTGGCTGATCTTCTCCCTCAACTCCACCTTAATCCAGCCTGTGGCTGATCTTCTCCCTCAACTCCACCTTAATCCAGCCTGTGGCTGATCATCCACCTCAACTCCACCTTAATCCAGCCTGTGGCTGATCATCCACCTCAACTCCACCTTAATCCAGCCTGTGGCTGATCTTCTCCCTCAACTCCACCTTAATCCAGCCTGTGGCTGATCATCCACCTCAACTCCACCTTAATCCAGCCTGTGGCTGATCATCCACCTCAACTCCACCTTAATCCAGCCTGTGGCTGATCATCCACCTCAACTCCACCTTAATCCAGCCTGTGGCTGATCTTCTCCCTCAACTCCTCCTTAATCCAGCCTGTGGCTGATCATCCACCTCAACTCCTCCTTAATCCAGCCTGTGGCTGATCTTCTCCCTCAACTCCAACTTAATCCAGCCTGTGGCTGATCTTCTCCCTCAACTCCACCTTAATCCAGCCTGTGGCTGATCATCCACTTCAACTCCACCTTAATCTAGCCTGTGGCTGATCTTCTCCCTCAACTCCATCTTAATCCAGCCTGTGGCTGATCTTCTCCCTCAACTCCACCTTAATCCAGCCTGTGGCTGATCTTCTCCCTCAACTCCACCTTAATCCAGCCTGTGGCTGATCTTCTCCCTCAACTCCATCTTAATCCAGCCTGTGGCTGATCTTCTCCCTCAACTCCATCTTAATCCAGCCTGTGGCTGATCATCCACCTCAACTCCACCTTAATCCAGCCTGTGGCTGATCATCCACTTCAACTCCACCTTAATCCAGCCTGTGGCTGATCTTCTCCCTCAACTCCATCTTAATCCAGCCTGTGGCTGATCTTCCACCTCAACTCCACCTTAATGCAGCCTGTGGCTGATCTTCTCCCTCAACTCCACCTTAATCCAGCCTGTGGCTGATCTTCTCCCTCAACTCCATCTTAATCCAGCCTGTGGCTGATCATCCACCTCAACTCCACCTTAATCCAGCCTGTGGCTGATCTTCTCCCTCAACTCCATCTTAATCCAGCCTGTGGCTGATCTTCTCCCTCAACTCCACCTTAATCCAGCCTGTGGCTGATCTTCCACCTCAACTCCACCTTAATGCAGCCTGTGGCTGATCTTCTCCCTCAACTCCACCTTAATCCAGCCTGTGGCTGATCATCCACTTCAACTCCACCTTAATCTAGCCTGTGGCTGATCTTCTCCCTCAACTCCATCTTAATCCAGCCTGTGGCTGATCTTCTCCCTCAACTCCACCTTAATCCAGCCTGTGGCTGATCTTCTCCCTCAACTCCACCTTAATCCAGCCTGTGGCTGATCTTCTCCCTCAACTCCATCTTAATCCAGCCTGTGGCTGATCTTCTCCCTCAACTCCATCTTAATCCAGCCTGTGGCTGATCATCCACCTCAACTCCACCTTAATCCAGCCTGTGGCTGATCATCCACTTCAACTCCACCTTAATCCAGCCTGTGGCTGATCTTCTCCCTCAACTCCATCTTAATCCAGCCTGTGGCTGATCTTCCACCTCAACTCCACCTTAATGCAGCCTGTGGCTGATCTTCTCCCTCAACTCCATCTTAATCCAGCCTGTGGCTGATCTTCTCCCTCAACTCCACCTTCCCGCCCTCTCCCCATATCCCTCGCTCCCCAAAACCCTCTCGATCTCCCGGTCTTGAACCTACTCGATGACGGACCCCCCCACCGCTCTCTGGGGTGGAGAAATCCAAAGATTCACAACTCTCCCGAGTGAAGACATTTCTCCTTCATCTCAGCCCAGAATGGCCGACCCCCTTCTCCTGAGACTGGGACCCCCCCGTGTTCTAGGCTCTCCAGCCCGGGGAGGGGGGGAGAGAGAGGGAGGTGGAAACAGCCTCTCAGCATCGACCCTTTCAAAACCTCTTCAGAATTTTCTACGTGTCGGTGGGACGACCTCTCGTTCTTCGAAACTCCAGGGAACAGAGACCCATTCGGCTCAATCTCTCCTCCTGGGACAATCCCTCTCATCCCAGGGACCAGTCTAGTGAACCTTCGTCACGCTCCCTCTAGGGCAGGGATGTTCCTTCTTCAGGTAAGGAGACCCAAACCGGACCCAGAGCTCCGGGTGTGGTCTCACCAACGCCCTGTATCGTTGTAGCGAGACTCCCTCACTCTGAAACTCCAATCCTCTTTGTGACGAAGACTCACAGACCATTTCCCTTCCCAATTACTTGCTGTACCTACAGGATAAGTTTATGATTCATGTACAAGGACAGCCAGGTCCCTCTGAGTGTCAACATTTCCCAGTCTCTCTCTCTCTCTCTCTCTCTCTCTTCAATAAATATTCGTCTTCTCCAACCTTACAACCAAAGTGAATAACTCTGCTCTTCCCCACTTTATACTCCATCGGCCATGTACACTCACCCACTCCCCCAGCCTGTATGTAACCCTCCCCAGCCCCTCTCGACCCCCTCCGCTGTGTCGTTACCTGTGACGGGCAGGTGAACGAGGAGGCAGGCGTGGATGAAGACGGCGAATGAAGCGATGGCGGAGTCTGGATCGAGAGAAGGAGAAACGCAGCTGTTACCCCAGCAGTTACAACGTCCAGACCAAGTCCCAGCGAACGCCCGTCTCCGAGCTGGAAATGCTCCCGCCCGTCGTCTTGGTCCGACAGGTTCCCTCTGCACCCCCACCCTCCCCATGCATTGAAGATATTCGACTGCAGAGCCATCGCTTTTGTGCCCCACCGCTCAGTCTAAACCTGTACACTTTGTTTCTGCGTGTGAGTGTGTGTGTGTGTGTGTGTGTCCGTGCGAGTGTGTGTCTGTGTGTGTGTGTCCGTGTGAGTGTGTGTGTGTTTGCATGTGTGTCTCTCCGTTTGAGTGTGTGTCTGTGTCTGCATGTGTGTGTGTGTGTGTCTGTGTGCATGTATGTGTGTGCATCTGTGTGTGTGTTCATGAGTCCGTATGTGACTGTGCGTGTGTGTGTGTGCATGGGTCTATGTGTGTGTGTGTCTGTGTCTCTGCGTGTGTCTGTGTCTCTGTGCGTGTGTGTGTGTGTGTGTGTGTGTCTCTGTGCGTGTCTGTGTCTCTGTGCGTGTGTGTGTGTGTGTCTCTGTGCGTGTCTGTGTCTCTGTGCGTGTGTGTGTGTCTCTGTGTGTGTGTGTCTGTGTCTCTGCGAGCGTGTGTCTGTGTCTGTGCGTGTGTGTGTGTGTCTCTGTGTGTGTCTGTGTCTCTGTGCGTGTGTGTGTGTCTCTGTGTGTGTGTGTCTGTGTCTCTGCGAGCATGTGTGTGTCTCTGTGCGTGTGTGTGTGTGTGTGTCTCTGTGTGTGTCTGTTTCTCTGCGCATGTATGTGTGTCTCTGTGTGTGTGTGTCTGTGTCTCTGTGCATGTGTGTATGTCTCTGTGTGTGTGTGTGTGTGTGTGTGTCTCTGCGTGTGTCTGTGTCTCTGTGTATGTGTGTATGTCTCTGTGTGTGTGTGTGTGTGTGTGTGTGTCTCTGCGTGTGTCTGTGTCTCTGTGTATGTGTGTATGTCTCTGTGTGTGTGTGTGTGTGTGTGTGTCTCTGCGTGTGTCTGTGTCTCTGTGTATGTGTGCCTGTGTCTGTGTCTATGTCTGTGCGCGTGTCTGTGTCTATGTCTGTGCGTGTTACAGAGGAAGATCCCAGGGTGGGGGTGGGGGAAGGTGTCGGGGTTACAGAGGAAGATCCGAGGGAACTGGAGGGGGGGACAGAGAGCGACAGAGGGAGCGGGGAGGTAGGTGACGGAGGGAGGGGAGGCTTGTCGGAGGGCGGGGTCTCCGGACGCTTACCTGGCATGGTGGCTGTCCGGCAGTGGGTCCCGCTGCCCCGGCTCTCTGTGGGGGAAAGGTCAGTGAGGGGTGTGAGCGGGTGAAGAGCGAGGTTTCGGTGCCGACAGGAACTGTAGCCGACCAGTTTCTGTATTCCTGCAGTAATGGCCTCAAACCGGTTGTGTGACATTCCACCGGGGGAACCAGCAGCCGGAATGGCTGGAAACGGCGGAGGGGATGGGGTGGGGGCGTGGGAAACGACACCGAAGCAGGGGCTGGGATCTTCCTCTGTAACCCCGACACCTTCCCCCACCCCCCCTCCCCCCCCCTACCCCGGGATCTTCCTCTGTAAACCCGACACCTTTCCCCACCCCCCCTCCCCCCACCCCGGGATCTTCCTCTGTAACCTTGACACCTTCCCCCCCTCCCCCCCCTACCTCGGGATCTTCCTCTGTAACCCCGACACCTTCCCCCCTCCCCCCCCCTACCCCGGGATCTTCCTCTGTAACCCTGACACCTTCCCCACCTCCCCCCCTACCCCGGGATCTTCCTCTGTAACCCTGACACCTTCCCCCACCCCCCCTCCCCCCCCTACCCCGGGATCTTCCTCTGTAACCCCGACACCTTCCCCCACCCCCCCTCCCCCCACCCCGGGATCTTCCTCTGTAACCCCGACACCTTCCCCCACCCCCCCTCCCCCCCCTACCCCGGGATCGTCTTCTGTAATCCTGACACCTTCCCCCCCTCCCCCCCATACCCCGGGATCTTCCTCTGTAACCCCGACACCTTCCCCCCCTCCCCCCCCTCCCCCGGGATCTTCCTCTGTAACCCTGACACCTTCCCCCCCTCCCCCCCCTACCCCGGGATCTTCCTCTGTAACCCTGACACCTTCCCCCTCCCCCACCCCCCACCCCGGGATCTTCCTCTGTAACCCTGACACCTTCCCCCCCTCCCCCCCCTACCCCGGGATCTTCCTCTGTAACCCTGACACCTTCCCCCCCTCCCCCCCCTACCCCGGGATCTTCCTCTGTAACCCCGACACCTTCCCCCCCCACCCCCAACCCCGGGATCTTCCTCTGTAACCCCGACACCTTCCCCCCCTCCCCCCCCTACCCCGGGATCTTCCTCTGTAACCCTGACACCTTCCCCCCCTCCCCCCCCTACCCCGGGATCTTCCTCTGTAACCCTGACACCTTCCCCCCCTACCCCCCCACCCCGGGATCTTCCTCTGTAACCCTGACACCTTCCCCCACTCCCCCCCACCCCGGGATCTTCCTCTGTAACCCCGACACCTTCCCCCTCCCCCCCACCCCGGGATCTTCCTCTGTAACCCTGACACCTTCCCCACCTCCCCCCCACCCCGGGATCTTCCTCTGTAACCCTGACACCTTCCCCCCCTCCCCCCCACCCCCGGGATCTTCCTCTGTAACCCCGACACCTTCCCCCTCCACCCCCACCCCGGGATCTTCCTCTGTAACCCCGACACCTTCCCCCTGCCCCCCCCCACCCCGGGATCTTCCTCTGTAACCCCGACACCTTCCCCCCTCCCCCCTACCCCGGGATCTTCCTCTGTAACCCCGACACCTTCCCCCCCCCCCCCCCCACCCCGGGATCTTCCTTTGTAACCTTGACACCTTCCCCCCCCTCCCCCCCCACCCCGGGATCTTCCTCTGTAACCCCGACACCTTCCCCCCCTCCCCCCCACCCCGGGATCTTCCTCTGTAACCCCGAAACCTTCCCCACCTCCCCCCCTACCCCGAGGATCTTCCTCTGTAACCCCGACACCGTCCCCCAACCCCACCCCCGGGATCTTCCTCTGTAACCCCGACACCTTCCCCCACCCCCACCACCCCCCGGGATCTTCCTCTGTAACCCCGACACCTTCCCCACCTCCCCCCCACCCCGGGATCTTCCTCTGTAACCCCGACACCTTCCCCCTCCCCCCCACACCGGGATCTTCCTCTGTAACCCCGACACCTTCCCCGCCTCCCCCCCACCCCCCGGGATCTTCCTCTGTAACCCCGACACCTTCCCCCACCCCCACCCCGGGATCTTCCTCTGTAACCCCGACACCTTCCCCCTCCCCCACCCCCACCCCCGGGATCTTCCTCTGTAACCCCGACAACTTCCCCCTACCCCCCACCCCGGGATCTTCCTCTGTATCACCGACACCTTCCCCCCCCCACCCCGGGATCTTCCTCTGTAACCCTGACACCTTCCCCCCCTCCCCCCCCACCCCGGGATCTTCCTCTGTAACCCTGACACATTCCCCCACCCCCCCACCCCGGGATCTTCCTCTGTAACCCCGACACCTTCCCCCACCCCCACCCCGGGATCTTCCTCTGTAACCCCGACACCTTCTCCCTCCCCCCCACCCCGGGATCTTCCTCTGTAACCCCGACACCTTCCCCCTCACCCCGGGATCTTCCTCTGTAACCCCGACAACTTCCCCCCCCCCCCCCACCCCGGATCTTCCTCTGTAACCCCGACACCTTCCCCCTCCCCCCCACCCCGGGATCTTCCACTGTAACCCTGACACCTTCCCCCTCCCACACCCCCCACCCCGGGATCTTCCTCTGTAACCCCGACACCTTCCCCCCCTCCCTCCCACCCCGGGATCTTCCTCTGTAACCCCGACACCTTCCCCCCCTCCCCCCCACCCCGGGATCTTCCTCTGTAACCCCGACACCTTCCCACTCCCCCCTACCCTGGGATCTTCCTCTGTAACCCTGACAACTTCCCCCTCCCCCCCCCACCCCGGGATCTTCCTCTGTAACCCCGACACCTTCCCCCCCTCCCCCCCATCCCGGGATCTTCCTCTGTAACCCCGACACCTTCCCCCCTCCCCCCTACCCCGGAATCTTCCTCTGTAACCCCGACACCTTCCCCCACCCCCACCCCCACCCCGGGATCTTCCTCTGTAACCCTGACACTTTCCCCCCCCCCCCCCACCCCGGGATCTTCCTCTGTAACGCCGACACCTTCCCCCCCTCCCCCCACCCCGGGATCTTCCTCTGTAACCCTGACACCTTACCCCCGCACCCCCACCCCGGGATCTTCCTCTGTAACCCCGACACCATCCCCCCCTCCCCCCCACCCCGGGATCTTCCTCTGTAACCCCGACAACTTCCCAACTCCCCCCCACCCCGGGATCTTCCTCTGTAACCCCGACACCTTCCCCCCCCTCCCCCCCACCCCGGGATCTTCCTCTGTAACCCCGACACCTTCCCCCTCCCCCCCACCCCGGGATCTTCCTCTGTAACCCTGACACCTTCCCCCCCTCCCCCCCAACCCGGTATCTTCCTCTGTAACCCCGACACCTTCCCCCCCTACCCCCCACCCCGGGATCTTCCTCTGTAACCCCGACACCTTCCCCCAACCCCCACCCCGGGATCTTAATCTGTAACCCCGACAACTTCCCCCCCTCCCCCCCATCCTGGGATCTTCCTCTGTAACCCCGACACCTTCCCCCTTCCCCACAACCCACCCCCGGGATCTTCCTCTGTAACCCCGACACCTTCCCCCCCTCCCCCCCACCCCCCGGGATCTTCCTCTGTAACCCCGACACCTTCCCCCTCACCCCCCTCCCCCCACCCCGGGATCTTCCTCTGTAACCCCGACACCTTCCCCCTCACCCCCCTCTCCCCTACCCCGGGATCTTCCTCTGTAACCCCGACACCTTCCCCCACTCCCACCCAACCCCGGGATCTTCCTCTGTAACCCCGACACCTTCCCCCCTCCCCCCCACCCCGGGATCTTCCTCTGTAACCCCGACACCTTCCCCCCCCACCCCCGGGATCTTCCTCTGTATCCGACACCTTCCCCCCCTCCCCCCCACCCCGGGAACTTCCTCTGTAACCCCGACACCTTCCCCCCTCCCCCCCACCCCGGGATCTTCCTCTGTAACCCCGACACCTTCCCCCCCTCCCCCCACCCCGGGATCTTCCTCTGTAACCACGAAACCTTCCCCTTCCCCCCCACCCCGGGATCTTCCTCTGTAACCCCGACACCTTCCCCCACCCCCACCCCGGGATCTTCCTCTGTAACCCCGACACCTTCCCCCACCCCCCCCCCACCCCGGGATCTTCCTCTGTAACCCCGACACCTTCCCCCTCACCCCCAACCCCGGGATCTTCCTCTGTAACCCTGACACCTTCCCCCCGCCCCCCCACCCCGGGATCTTCCTCTGTAACCCTGACACCTTCCCCCCTCACCCCCACCCCGGGATCTTCCTCTGTAACCCCGACACCTTCCCCCTCCACCCCCGGGATCTTCCTCTGTAACCCTGACACCTTCCCCCACAACCACCCCGGGATCTTCCTATGTAAACCCGACACCTTCCCCCCCACCCCCCCCACCCCCCGGGATCTTCCTCTGTAACCCTGACACCTTCCCCCCCTCCCCCCCCACCCCGGGATCTTCCTCTGTAACCCCGACACCTTGCCCCACCCCCCCAACCCGGGATCTTCCTCTGTAACCCCGACACCTTCCCCCCTCCCCCCCACCCCGGGATCTTCCTCTGTAACCCCGACACCTTCCCCCCCCCCACCCCGGGATCTTCCTCTGTAACCCCGTCACCTTCCCCCCCTCCCCCCCACCCCGGGATCTTCCTCTGTAATTCCGACACCTTCCCCCCCCCACCCCCCCCACCCCCCGGGATCTTCCTCTGTAACCCCGACACCTTCCCCGCTCCCCCCCTACCCCGGGATCTTCCTCTGTAACCCCGACACCTTCCCCCCCCACCCCCACCCCGGGATCTTCCTCTGTAACCCCGACACCTTCCCCCCACCCCCCCACCCCGGGATCTTCCTCTGTAACCCCGACACCTTCCCCCCCTCCCCCCCACCCCGGGATCTTCCTCTGTAACCCCGTCACCTTCCCCCCCTCCCCCCCACCCCGGGATCTTCCTCTGTAATTCCGACACCTTCCCCCCCCCACCCCCCCCACCCCCCGGGATCTTCCTCTGTAACCCCGACACCTTCCCCGCTCCCCCCTACCCCGGGATCTTCCTCTGTAATCCCGACACCTTCCCCCCACCCCCCCACCCCGGGATCTTCCTCTGTAACCCCGACACCTTCCCCCCCTCCCCCCCACCCCGGGATCTTCCTCTGTAACCCTGACACCTTCCCCCACCCCCACCCCCGGGATCTTCCTCTGTAACCCCGACACCTTACCCCACCCCCACCCCGGGATCTTCCTCTGTAACCCCGACACCTTCCCCCCCTCCCCCCCTACCCCGGGATCTTCCTCTGTAACCCCGACACCTTCCCCCCTTCCCCGGGATCTTCCTGTGTAACCCCGACACCTTCCCCCCCCCACCCACCCCGGGATCTTCCTCTGTAACCCCGACACCTTCCCCCACCCTGGGATCGTCCTCTGTAACCCTGACAACTTCCCCCACCCCCCCCACCCCCCACCCCCGGGATCTTCCTCTGTAACCCCGACACCTTCCCACCCCCCCCACCCCCACCCCGGGATCTTCCTCTGTAACCCCGACACCTTCCCCCCGCCCCCCCACCCTGGGATCTTCCTCTGTAACCCCGACACCTTCCACCCTCCCCCCCACACGGGATCTTCCTCTGTAAACCCAACACCTTCCCCCCCACCCCCCCCACCCCCCGGGATCTTCCTCTGTAACCCCGACACCTTCCCCCACTCCCCCCCACCCCGGGATCTTCCTTTGTAACCCCGACAACTTCCCCCCTCCCCCCCACCCCGGGATCTTCCTCTGTAACCCCGACACCTTCCCCCACCCCCACCCCCGGGATCTTCCTCTGTAACCCCGACACCTTCCCACCCCCCCCCACCCCCGGGATCTTCCTCTGTAACCCCGTCACCTTCCCCCAACCCCCCCACCCCGGGATCTTCCTCTGTAACCCCGTCACCTTCCCCCCCTCCCCCTCACCCCGGATTCTTCCTCTGTAAACCCGACACCTTCCCCCGCCTCCCCCCCACCCCGGGATCTTCCTCTGTAACCCCGACACCTTCCCCCCCCTCCCCCACACCCCGGGATCTTCCTCTGTAACCCCGACACCTTCCCCCTCCCCCCCACCCCGGGATCTTCCTCTGTAACCCCGACACCTTCCCCACTCCCCCCCACCCCGGGATCTTCCTCTGTAACCCCGTCACCTTCCCCCCCTCCCCCTCACCCCGGGATCTTCCTCTGTAACCCCGACACCTTCCCCCCCCTCCCCCCCACCCCGGGATCTTCCTCTGTAACCCCGACACCTTCCCCCTCCCCCCCTACCCTGGATCTTCCTCTGTAACCCTGACACCTTCCCCCTCCCCCCCTACCCCGGTATCTTCCTCTGTAACCCCGACACCTTCCCCCACCCCCACCCCGGGATCTTCCTCTGTAACCCCGACACCTTCCCCCCCCCAGCCGCC
This sequence comes from Carcharodon carcharias, assembly GCF_017639515.1. NCBI lineage: Eukaryota > Metazoa > Chordata > Chondrichthyes > Lamniformes > Lamnidae > Carcharodon > Carcharodon carcharias. The sequence goes on from NW_024471111.1 coordinate 71,552, forward strand.
CCCCCACCCCCCGGGATCTTCCTCTGTAACCCCGACACCTTCCCCCCCTCCGCCCCCCTACCCCGGGATCTTCCTCTGTAACCCCGACACCTTCCCCCTCTCCCCCCCACCCCGGGATCTTCCTCTGTAACCCCGACACCTTCCCCCCCTCCGCCCCCCTACCCCGGGATCTTCCTCTGTAACCCTGACACCTTCCCCCAACCCCCACCCCGGGATCTTCCTCTGTAACCCCGACACCTTCCCCCAACCCCCACCCCGGGATCTTCCTCTGTAACCCCGACACCTTCCCCCCCCCCCACTCCGGGATCTTCCTCTGTAACCCCGACAACTTCCCCCCCTCCCCCCCATCCTGGGATCTTCCTCTGTAACACCGACACCTTCCCCCCCGCCCCCCCACCCCCCGGGATCTTCCTCTGTAACCCCGACACCTTCCCCCACCCCGGGATCTTCCTCTGTAACCCCGACACCTTCCCCCTCCCCCCCACACCGGGATCTTCCTCTGTAACCCTGACACCTTCCCCCTCCCCCCCACCCCGGGATCTTCCTCTGTAACCCTGACACCTTCCCCCACCCCGGGATCTTCCTCTGTAACCCCGACACCTTCCCCCACTCCCACCCAACCCTGGGATCTTCCTCTGTAACCCCGACACCTTCCCCCCTCCCCCCCACCCCGGGATCTTCCTCTGTAACCCCGACACCATCCCCCCCCACCCCGGGATCTTCCTCTGTAAACCCGACGCCTTCCCCCACACCCACCCCCGGGATCTTCCTCTGTAACCCCGAAACCTTCCCCCCCCCCACCCCGGGATCTTCCTCTGTAAACCCGACGCCTTCCCCCACACCCACCCCCGGGATCTTCCTCTGTAAACCCGACACCTTCCCCCCCACCCCCCCCACCCCCCGGGATCTTCCTCTGTAACCCCGACACCTTCCCCCCGCACCCCCACCCCGGGATCTTCCTCTGTAACCCCGACAACTTCCCCCCTCCCCCCCACCCCGGGATCTTCCTCTGTAACCCCGTCACCTTCCCCCCCTCCCCCCTACCCCGGGATCTTCCTCTGTAACCCCGACACCTTCCCCCACACCCCCCCCCACCCCGGGATCTTCCTCTGTAACCCCGACACCTTCCGCCTCCCCCACACCCCGGGATCTTCCTCTGTAACCCCGACACCTTCCCCCCCTCCCCCCCACCCCGGGATCTTCCTCTGTAACCCCGACACCTTCCCCCCCTCCCCCCTCACCCCGGGATCTTCCTCTGTAACCCCGACACCTTCCCCCCCTCCCCCCCACCCCGGGATCTTCCTCTGTAACCCTGACTCCTTCCCCCCTCCCCCCCCACCCCGGGATCTTCCTCTGTAACCCCGACACCTTCCCCCCCCCTCCCCCCCACCCCGGGATCTTCCTCTGTAACCCCGACACCTTCCCCCCTCCCCCCCACCCCGGGATCTTCCTCTGTAACCCAGACACCTTCCCCCCCTCCCCCCCACCCCGGGATCTTCCTCTGTAACCCCGACACCTTCCCCCCCTCCTCCCCACCCCGGGATCTTCCTCTGTAACCCTGACACCTTCCCCCACCCCCACCCCCGGGATCTTCCTCTGTAACCCCGACACCTTCCCCCTCCCCCACCCCCACCCCGGGATCTTCCTCTGTAACCCCGACACCTTCCCCCTCTCCCCCACCCCGGATCTTCCTCTGTAACCCCGACACCTTCCCCCCGCCCCCCTACCCCGGGATCTTCCTCTGTAACCCCGACACCTTCCCCCCCTCCCCCCCCACCCCGGGATCTTCCTCTGTAACCCCGACACCTTCCCCCCCTCCCCCCCACCCCGGGATCTTCCTCTGTAAACCCGACACCTTCCCCCCCACCCCCCCCACCCCCCGGGATCTTCCTCTGTAACCCCGACACCTTCCCCCACTCCCCCCCACCCCGGGATCTTCCTTTGTAACCCCGACAACTTCCCCACTCCCCCCCACCCCGGGATCTTCCTCTGTAACCCGTCACCTTCCCCCCTCCCCCTCACCCCGGGATCTTCCTCTGTAACCCCGACACCTTCCCTCCCTCCCCCCCACCCCGGGATCTTCCTCTGTAACCCCGACACCTTCCTCCCCCTCCCCCCACCCCCGGGATCTTCCTCTGTAACCCCGACACCTTCCCCCCCCCCCACCCACCCCGGGATCTGCCTCTGTAACCCCGACACCTTCCCTCTCCCCCACCCCCACCCCCGGGATCTTCCTCTGTAACACCGACACCTTCCCCCTCCCCCCCACCCCGGGATCTTCCTCTGTAACCCCGACACCTTCCCCACTCCCCCCCACCCCGGGATCTTCCTCTGTAGCCCCGTCACCTTCCCCCCCTCCCCCTCACCCCGGGATCTTCCTCTGTAACCCCGACACCTTCCCCCTTCCCCACAACCCACCCCCGGGATCTTCCTCTGTAACACCGACACCTTCCCCCCCGCCCCCCCACCCCCCGGGATCTTCCTCTGTAACCCCGACACCTTCCCCCAGCCCCACCCCGGGATCTTCCTCTGTAACCCCGACACCTTCCCCCCCTCCCCCACACCCCGGGATCTTCCTCTGTAACCCCGACACCTTCCCCCACCCCGGGATCTTCCTCTGTAACCCCGACACCTTCCCCCTCCCCCCCACACCGGGATCTTCCTCTGTAACCCTGACACCTTCCCCCACCCCGGGATCTTCCTCTGTAACCCCGACACCTTCCCCCCTCCCCCCCACCCCGGGATCTTCCTCTGTAACCCCGACACCTTCCCCCCTCCCCCCACCCCGGGATCTTCCTCTGTAACCCCGACACCTTCCCCCCCTCCCCCCACCCCGGGATCTTCCTCTGTAACCCCGACACCATCCCCCCCCACCCCCGGGATCTTCCTCTGTAACCCGAACACCTTCCCCCTCCCCTCTACCCCGGGATCTTCCTCTGTAATCCGACACCATCCCCCCCCCACCCCCCCACCCCGGGATCTTCCTCTGTAACCCCGAAACCTTCCCCCCCCCCACCCCGGGATCTTCCTCTGTAAACCCGACGCCTTCCCCCACACCCACCCCCGGGATCTTCCTCTGTAACCCCGACACCTTCCCCACCCCCACCCCGGGATCTTCCTCTGTAACCCCGACACCTTCCCCCTCCCCCCCACCCCGGGATCTTCCTCTGTAACCCCGACACCTTCCCCCTCCCCCCCACCCCGGGATCTTCCTCTGTAACCCCATCACCTTCCCCCCCTCGCCCTCACCCCGGGATCTTCCTCTGTAACCCCGACACCTTCCCCCCCCCCCACCCCGGGATCTTCCTCTGTAACCCCGACACCTTCCCCCCCCCCCCCCCCACCCCGGGATCTTCCTCTGTAACCCCGACACCTTGCCCCAACCCCCAACCCGGGATCTTCCTCTGTAACCCCGACACCTTCCACCCTCCCCCCCACCCCGGGATCTTCCTCTGTAACCCCGACACCTTCCCCCCCCACCCCCCCCACCCCCCGGGATCTTCCTCTGTAACCCCGACACCTTCCCCCCCCTCCCCCCCACCCCGGGATCTTCCTCTGTAACCCCGACACCTTCCCCCCTCCCCCCCACCCCGGGATCTTCCTCTGTAATTCCGAAACCTTCCCCCCCCCACCCCCCCCACCCCGGGATCTTCCTCTGTAACCCCGACACCTTCCCCGCTCCCCCACCCCGGGATCTTCCTCTGTAACCCCGACACCTTCCCCCCCTCCCCCCCACCCCGGGATCTTCCTCTGTAACCCCGACACCTTCCCTCCCCCCCACCACGGGATCTTCCTCTGTAACCCTGACACCTTCCCCCCCTCCCCCCCACCCCGGGATCTTCCTCTGTAACCCCGACACCTTCCCCCACCCCGGGATCTTCCTCTCTAACCCCGACAACTTCCCCCCACCCCCACCCTGGGATCTTCCTCTGTAACCCCGACACATTCCCCCCACCCCCACCCCGGGATCTTCCTCTGTAACCCTGACACCTTCCCCCCCTCCCCCCCACCCCGGGATCTTCCTCTGTAACCCCGACACCTTCCCCCTCCCCCACCCCCGGGATCTTCCTCTGTAACGCTGACACCTTCCCCCCCTCCCCCCCACCCCGGGATCTTCCTCTGTAACCCCGACACCTTGCCCCACCTCCCCCCCACCCCCCGGGATCTTCCTCTGTAACCCCGACACCTTCCCCCTCCCCCCCACCCCGGGATCTTCCTCTGTAACCCCGACACCTTCCCCCACCCCCACCCCCGGGATCTTCCTCTGTAACCCCGACAACTTACCCCACCCCCACCCCGGGATCTTCCTCTGTAACCCCGACACATTCGCCCACCCCCCACCCCGGGATCTTCCTCTGTAACCCCGACACCTTCCCCCCCTCCCCCCCCCCACCCCGGGATCTTCCTCTGTAACCCCGAAACCTTCCCCCCCTCCCCCCCCCCCCACCCCGGGATCTTCCTCTGTAACCCCGACACATTCGCCCACCCCCCACCCCGGGATCTTCCTCTGTAACCCCGACACATTCGCCCACCCCCCACCCCGGGATCTTCCTCTGTAACCCCGACACCTTCCGCCCTCAACCCCACCCCGGGATCTTCCTCTGTAACCCCGACACCTTCTCCCCCTCCCCCCACCCCGGGATCTTCCTCTCTAACCCCGACACCTTCCCCCCACCCCCCTACACCGGGATCTTCCTCTGTAACCCCGACACCTTCCCCCTCCCCCCCACCCCGGGATCTTCCTCTGTAACCCCGACACCTTCCCCCCCTCCCCCCCACCCCGGGATCTTCCTCTGTAACCCCGACACCTTCCCCCCTCCTCCCCACCCCGGGATCTTCCTCTGTAACCCTGACACCTTCCCCCCCTCCCCCCCACTACCCCGGGATCTTCCTCTGTAACCCTGACACCTTCCCCCCCTCCCCCACACCCCGGGATCTTCCTCTGTAACCCCGACACCTTCCCCCCCCCACTCCGGGATCTTCCTCTGTAACCCCGACAACTTCCCCCCCTACCCCCCATCCTGGGATCTTCCTCTGTAACCCCGACACCTTCCCCCTTCCCCACAACCCACCCCCGGGATCTTCCTCTGTAACCCCGACACCTTCCCCCCCTCCCCCCACCCCGGGATCTTCCTCTGTAACCCCGACACCTTCCCCCTCCCCCCCACACCGGGATCTTCCTCTGTAACCCTGACACCTTCCCCCACCCCGGGATCTTCCTCTGTAACCGACACCTTCCCCTCCCCCCCCCACCCCGGGATCTTCCTCTGTAACCGACACCTTCCCCCCCTCCCCCCCACCCCCGGGATCTTCCTCTGTAACCCCGACACCTTCCCCCACCCCGGGATCTTTCTCTGTAACCCCGACACCTTCCCTCTCCCCCACCCCCACCCCCGGGATCTTCCTCTGTAACCCCGACACCTTCCCCCACCCCCCTACCCCGGGATCTTCCTCTGTAACCCTGACACCTTCCCCCCCTCCCCCCCATCCCGGGATCTTCCTCTGTAACCCCGACACCTTCCCTCTCCCCCATCCCCACCCCCGGGATCTTCCTCTGTAACCCCGACACCTTCCCCGCCTCCCCCCACCCCGGGATCTTCCTCTGTAACCCCGACACCTTCCCCCTCCCCCCTACCCCGGGATCTTCCTCTGTAACCCCGACACCTTCCCCCTCCCGCCCCCCACCCCGGGATCTTCCTCTGTAACCCCGACACCTTCCCCCACCCCCCTACCCCGGGATCTTCCTCTGTAACCCCGACACCTTCCCCCTCCCCCACCCCCGGGATCTTCCTCTGTAACCCTGACACCTTCCCCCCCTCCCCCCCATCCCGGGATCTTCCTCTGTAACCCCGACACATTCCCTCTCCCCCATCCCCACCCCCGGGATCTTCCTCTGTAACCCCGACACATTCCCCCCCTCCCCCCACCCCGGGATCTTCCTCTGCAACCCCGACAACTTCCCCCCTCCTCCCCCTACCCCGGGATCTTCCTCTGTAACCCCGACACCTTCCCCCCCTCCCCCCACCCCGGGATCTTCCTCTGTAACCCCGACACCTTCCCCCCACACCACCCCAGGATCTTCCCCTGTAACCCCGACACCTTCCCCCCCTCCCCCCACCCCGGGATCTTCCTCTGTAACCCCGACACCTTCCCCCCTCCCCCCTACCCCGGGATCTTCCTCTGTAACCCCGACACCTTCCCCCCCTCCCCCCTACCCCGGGATCTTCCTCTGTAACCCCGACACCTTCCCACCCCCCCCCCCACCCCCAGGATCTTCCTCTGTAACCACGACACCTTCCCCCCTTCCCCCCCACCCCGGGATCTTCCTCTGTAACCCCGACACGTTCCCCCCCCTCCCCCCTCACCCCGGGATCTTCCTCTGTAACCCCGACACCTTCCCCCACCCCCACCCCGGGATCTTCCTCTGTAACCCCGACACCTTCCCCCACCCCGGGATCTTTCTCTGTAACCCCGACACCTTCCCTCTCCCCCACCCCCACCCCCGGGATCTTCCTCTGTAACCCCGACACCTTCCCCCACCCCCCCACCCCGGGATCTTCCTCTGTAACCCCGACACCTTCCGCCACGCCGGGATCTTTCTCTGTAACCCCGACACCTTCCCCCTCCCCCACCCCCACCCCCGGGATCTTCTTCTGTAACCCTGACACCTTCCTCCTCCCCCCCCACCCCGGGATCTTCCTCTGTAACCCCGACACCTTCCCCCCTCCCCCCTACCCCGGGATCTTCCTCTGTAACCCCGACACCTTCCCCCCCTCCCCCCCACCCCGGGATCTTCCTCTGTAACCCCGACACCTTCCCACCCCCCCGCACCCCCGGGATCTTCCTCTGTAACCCCGACACCTTCCCCCTCCCCCCCACCCCGGGATCTTCCTCTGTAACCCCGACACCTTCTCACCCACCCCCCCCACCCCGGGATCTTCCTCTGTAACCCCGACACCTTCCCCCACCCAGGGATCTTCCTCTGTAACCCTGACACCTTCCCCTCCCCCCCACCCCGGGATCTTCCTCTGTAACCCCGACACCTTACCCCTCCCCCCCCACCCCGGGATCGTCCTCTGTAACCCCGACACCTTCCCCACCCCCCCCACCCCGGGATCTTCCTCTGTAACCCCGAGACCTTCCCCCCCTCCCCCCCACCCCGGGATCTTCCTCTGTAACCCCGACACCTTCCCCCCTCCCCCTTACCCCGGGATCTTCCTCTGTAACCCTGACACCTTCCCCCCCCCACCCCACCCCGGGATCTTCCTCTGTAACCCCGACACCTTACCCCCCTCCCCCCCACCCCGGGATCTTCCTCTGTAAGCCTGACACCTTCCCCCCCCCACCCCACCCCGGGATCTTCCTCTGTAACCCCGACACCTTCCCCCTCCCCCTCACCCCGGGATCTTCCTCTGTAACCCCGACACCTTCCCCCCCTCCCCCCCACCCCGGGATCTTCCTCTGTAACCCCGACACCTTCCCCCCCTCCCCCCCACCCCGGGATCTTCCTCTGTAACCCCGAAACCTTCCCCCCCCCCACCCCGGGATCTTCCTCTGTAAACCCGACGCCTTCCCCCACACCCACCCCCGGGATCTTCCTCTGTAACCCCGACACCTTCCCCCACCCCCACCCCGGGATCTTCCTCTGTAACCCCGACACCTTCCCCCTCCCCCCCACCCCGGGATCTTCCTCTGTAACCCCGACACCTTCCCCCTCCCCCCCACCCCGGGATCTTCCTCTGTAACCCCATCACCTTCCCCCCCTCGCCCTCACCCCGGGATCTTCCTCTGTAACCCCGACACCTTCCCCCCCCCCCCACCCCGGGATCTTCCTCTGTAACCCCGACACCTTCCCCCCCCCCCCCCCCCCACCCCGGGATCTTCCTCTGTAACCCCGACACCTTGCCCCAACCCCCAACCCGGGATCTTCCTCTGTAACCCCGACACCTTCCACCCTCCCCCCCACCCCGGGATCTTCCTCTGTAACCCCGACACCTTCCCCCCCCACCCCCCCCACCCCCCGGGATCTTCCTCTGTAACCCCGACACCTTCCCCCCCTCCCCCCCACCCCGGGATCTTCCTCTGTAACCCCGACACCTTCCCCCCTCCCCCCCACCCCGGGATCTTCCTCTGTAATTCCGAAACCTTCCCCCCCCCACCCCCCCCACCCCGGGATCTTCCTCTGTAACCCCGACACCTTCCCCGCTCCCCCACCCCGGGATCTTCCTCTGTAACCCCGACACCTTCCCCCCCTCCCCCCCACCCCGGGATCTTCCTCTGTAACCCCGACACCTTCCCTCCCCCCCACCACGGGATCTTCCTCTGTAACCCTGACACCTTCCCCCCCTCCCCCCCACCCCGGGATCTTCCTCTGTAACCCTGACACCTTCCCCCTCCCCCCCACCCCGGGATCTTCCTCTGTAACCCCGACACCTTCCCCCACCCCGGGATCTTCCTCTCTAACCCCGACAACTTCCCCCCACCCCCACCCTGGGATCTTCCTCTGTAACCCCGACACATTCCCCCCACCCCCACCCCGGGATCTTCCTCTGTAACCCTGACACCTTCCCCCCCTCCCCCCCACCCCGGGATCTTCCTCTGTAACCCCGACACCTTCCCCCTCCCCCACACCCCGGGATCTTCCTCTGTAACCCTGACACCTTCCCCCCCTCCCCCCACCCCGGGATCTTCCTCTGTAACCCCGACACCTTCCCCCCTCCTCCCCACCCCGTGATCTTCCTCTGTAACCCCGACACCTTCCCCCCCTCCCCCCCACCCCGGGATCTTCCTCTGTAACCCCGACACCTTCCCCCCCTCCCCCCCACCCCGGGATCTTCCTCTGTAACCCCGACACCTTCCCCCCTCCCCCCCACCCCGGGATCTTCCTCTGTAACCCCGACACCTTCCCCCACCCCCACCCCCGGGATCTTCCTCTGTAACCCCGACAACTTACCCCACCCCCACCCCGGGATCTTCCTCTGTAACCCCGACACATTCGCCCACCCCCCACCCCGGGATCTTCCTCTGTAACCCCGACACCTTCCCCCCCTCCCCCCCCCCACCCCGGGATCTTCCTCTGTAACCCCGAAACCTTCCCCCCCTCCCCCCCCCCCACCCCGGGATCTTCCTCTGTAACCCCGACACATTCGCCCACCCCCCACCCCGGGATCTTCCTCTGTAACCCCGACACATTCGCCCACCCCCCACCCCGGGATCTTCCTCTGTAACCCCGACACCTTCCGCCCTCAACCCCACCCCGGGATCTTCCTCTGTAACCCCGACACCTTCTCCCCCTCCCCCCACCCCGGGATCTTCCTCTCTAACCCCGACACCTTCCCCCCACCCCCCTACACCGGGATCTTCCTCTGTAACCCCGACACCTTCCCCCTCCCCCCCACCCCGGGATCTTCCTCTGTAACCCCGACACCTTCCCCCCCTCCCCCCCACCCCGGGATCTTCCTCTGTAACCCCGACACCTTCCCCCCCTCCCCCCCACACCGGGATCTTCCTCTGTAACCCTGACACCTTCCCCCACCCCGGGATCTTCCTCTGTAACCGACACCTTCCCCTCCCCCCCCCACCCCGGGATCTTCCTCTGTAACCGACACCTTCCCCCCCTCCCCCCCACCCCCGGGATCTTCCTCTGTAACCCCGACACCTTCCCCCACCCCGGGATCTTTCTCTGTAACCCCGACACCTTCCCCTCTCCCCCACCCCCACCCCCGGGATCTTCCTCTGTAACCCCGACACCTTCCCCCACCCCCCCTACCCCGGGATCTTCCTCTGTAACCCTGACACCTTCCCCCCCTCCCCCCCATCCCGGGATCTTCCTCTGTAACCCCGACACCTTCCCTCTCCCCCATCCCCACCCCCGGGATCTTCCTCTGTAACCCCGACACCTTCCCCGCCTCCCCCCACCCCGGGATCTTCCTCTGTAACCCCGACACCTTCCCCCTCCCCCCTACCCCGGGATCTTCCTCTGTAACCCCGACACCTTCCCCCTCCCGCCCCCCACCCCGGGATCTTCCTCTGTAACCCCGACACCTTCCCCCACCCCCCTACCCCGGGATCTTCCTCTGTAACCCCGACACCTTCCCCCTCCCCCACCCCCGGGATCTTCCTCTGTAACCCTGACACCTTCCCCCCCTCCCCCCCATCCCGGGATCTTCCTCTGTAACCCCGACACATTCCCTCTCCCCCATCCCCACCCCCGGGATCTTCCTCTGTAACCCCGACACATTCCCCCCCTCCCCCCACCCCGGGATCTTCCTCTGCAACCCCGACAACTTCCCCCCTCCTCCCCCTACCCCGGGATCTTCCTCTGTAACCCCGACACCTTCCCCCCCTCCCCCCACCCCGGGATCTTCCTCTGTAACCCCGACACCTTCCCCCCACACCACCCCAGGATCTTCCCCTGTAACCCCGACACCTTCCCCCCCTCCCCCCACCCCGGGATCTTCCTCTGTAACCCCGACACCTTCCCCCCTCCCCCCCTACCCCGGGATCTTCCTCTGTAACCCCGACACCTTCCCCCCCTCCCCCCTACCCCGGGATCTTCCTCTGTAACCCCGACACCTTCCCACCCCCCCCCCCACCCCCGGGATCTTCCTCTGTAACCACGACACCTTCCCCCCTTCCCCCCCACCCCGGGATCTTCCTCTGTAACCCCGACACGTTCCCCCCTCCCCCCTCACCCCGGGATCTTCCTCTGTAACCCCGACACCTTCCCCCACCCCCACCCCGGGATCTTCCTCTGTAACCCCGACACCTTCCCCCACCCCGGGATCTTTCTCTGTAACCCCGACACCTTCCCTCTCCCCCACCCCCACCCCCGGGATCTTCCTCTGTAACCCCGACACCTTCCCCCACCCCCCCACCCCGGGATCTTCCTCTGTAACCCCGACACCTTCCGCCACCCCCGGGATCTTTCTCTGTAACCCCGACACCTTCCCCCTCCCCCACCCCCACCCCCGGGATCTTCTTCTGTAACCCTGACACCTTCCTCCTCCCCCCCCACCCCGGGATCTTCCTCTGTAACCCCGACACCTTCCCCCTCCCCCCTACCCCGGGATCTTCCTCTGTAACCCCGACACCTTCCCCCCCTCCCCCCCACCCCGGGATCTTCCTCTGTAACCCCGACACCTTCCCACCCCCCCGCACCCCCGGGATCTTCCTCTGTAACCCCGACACCTTCCCCCTCCCCCCCACCCCGGGATCTTCCTCTGTAACCCCGACACCTTCTCACCCACCCCCCCCACCCCGGGATCTTCCTCTGTAACCCCGACACCTTCCCCCACCCAGGGATCTTCCTCTGTAACCCTGACACCTTCCCCCTCCCCCCCACCCCGGGATCTTCCTCTGTAACCCCGACACCTTACCCCTCCCCCCCCACCCCGGGATCGTCCTCTGTAACCCCGACACCTTCCCCACCCCCCCCACCCCGGGATCTTCCTCTGTAACCCCGAGACCTTCCCCCCCTCCCCCCCACCCCGGGATCTTCCTCTGTAACCCCGACACCTTCCCCCCTCCCCCTTACCCCGGGATCTTCCTCTGTAACCCTGACACCTTCCCCCCCCCACCCCACCCCGGGATCTTCCTCTGTAACCCCGACACCTTACCCCCCTCCCCCCCACCCCGGGATCTTCCTCTGTAAGCCTGACACCTTCCCCCCCCCACCCCACCCCGGGATCTTCCTCTGTAACCCCGACACCTTCCCCCTCCCCCTCACCCCGGGATCTTCCTCTGTAACCCCGACACCTTCCCCCCCTCCCCCCCACCCCGGGATCTTCCTCTGTAACCCCGACACCTTCCCCCCCTCCCCCCCACCCCGGGATCTTCCTCTGTAACCCCGAAACCTTCCCCCCCCCCACCCCGGGATCTTCCTCTGTAAACCCGACGCCTTCCCCCACACCCACCCCCGGGATCTTCCTCTGTAACCCCGACACCTTCCCCCACCCCCACCCCGGGATCTTCCTCTGTAACCCCGACACCTTCCCCCTCCCCCCCACCCCGGGATCTTCCTCTGTAACCCCGACACCTTCCCCCTCCCCCCCACCCCGGGATCTTCCTCTGTAACCCCATCACCTTCCCCCCCTCGCCCTCACCCCGGGATCTTCCTCTGTAACCCCGACACCTTCCCCCCCCCCCACCCCGGGTTCTTCCTCTGTAACCCCGACACCTTCCCCCCCCCCCCCCCCCACCCCGGGATCTTCCTCTGTAACCCCGACACCTTGCCCCAACCCCCAACCCGGGATCTTCCTCTGTAACCCCGACACCTTCCACCCTCCCCCCCACCCCGGGATCTTCCTCTGTAACCCCGACACCTTCCCCCCCCACCCCCCCCACCCCCCGGGATCTTCCTCTGTAACCCCGACACCTTCCCCCCCTCCCCCCCACCCCGGGATCTTCCTCTGTAACCCCGACACCTTCCCCCCTCCCCCCCACCCCGGGATCTTCCTCTGTAATTCCGAAACCTTCCCCCCCCCACCCCCCCCCACCCCGGGATCTTCCTCTGTAACCCCGACACCTTCCCCGCTCCCCCACCCCGGGATCTTCCTCTGTAACCCCGACACCTTCCCCCCCTCCCCCCCACCCCGGGATCTTCCTCTGTAACCCTGACACCTTCCCCCACCCCGGGATCTTCCTCTGTAACCGACACCTTCCCCTCCCCCCCCCACCCCGGGATCTTCCTCTGTAACCGACACCTTCCCCCCCTCCCCCCCACCCCCGGGATCTTCCTCTGTAACCCCGACACCTTCCCCCACCCCGGGATCTTTCTCTGTAACCCCGACACCTTCCCTCTCCCCCACCCCCACCCCCGGGATCTTCCTCTGTAACCCCGACACCTTCCCCCACCCCCCTACCCCGGGATCTTCCTCTGTAACCCTGACACCTTCCCCCCCTCCCCCCCATCCCGGGATCTTCCTCTGTAACCCCGACACCTTCCCTCTCCCCCATCCCCACCCCCGGGATCTTCCTCTGTAACCCCGACACCTTCCCCGCCTCCCCCCACCCCGGGATCTTCCTCTGTAACCCCGACACCTTCCCCCTCCCCCCTACCCCGGGATCTTCCTCTGTAACCCCGACACCTTCCCCTCCCGCCCCCCCACCCCGGGATCTTCCTCTGTAACCCCGACACCTTCCCCCACCCCCCTACCCCGGGATCTTCCTCTGTAACCCCGACACCTTCCCCCTCCCCCACCCCCGGGATCTTCCTCTGTAACCCTGACACCTTCCCCCCCTCCCCCCCATCCCGGGATCTTCCTCTGTAACCCCGACACATTCCCTCTCCCCCATCCCCACCCCCGGGATCTTCCTCTGTAACCCCGACACATTCCCCCCCTCCCCCCACCCCGGGATCTTCCTCTGCAACCCCGACAACTTCCCCCCTCCTCCCCCTACCCCGGGATCTTCCTCTGTAACCCCGACACCTTCCCCCCCTCCCCCCACCCCGGGATCTTCCTCTGTAACCCCGACACCTTCCCCCCACACCACCCCAGGATCTTCCCCTGTAACCCCGACACCTTCCCCCCCTCCCCCCACCCCGGGATCTTCCTCTGTAACCCCGACACCTTCCCCCCTCCCCCCTACCCCGGGATCTTCATCTGTAACCCCGACACCTTCCCCCCCCCTACCCCGGGATCTTCCTCTGTAACCCCGACACCTTCCCCCCCCCCCCCCCCCCCCCGGGATCTTCCTCTGTAACCACGACACCTTCCCCCCTTCCCCCCCACCCCGGGATCTTCCTCTGTAACCCCGACACGTTCCCCCCTCCCCCCTCACCCCGGGATCTTCCTCTGTAACCCCGACACCTTCCCCCACCCCCACCCCGGGATCTTCCTCTGTAACCCCGACACCTTCCCCCACCCCGGGATCTTTCTCTGTAACCCCGACACCTTCCCTCTCCCCCACCCCCACCCCCGGGATCTTCCTCTGTAACCCCGACACCTTCCCCCACCCCCCCACCCCGGGATCTTCCTCTGTAACCCCGACACCTTCCGCCACCCCGGGATCTTTCTCTGTAACCCCGACACCTTCCCCCTCCCCCACCCCCACCCCCGGGATCTTCTTCTGTAACCCTGACACCTTCCTCCTCCCCCCCCACCCCGGGATCTTCCTCTGTAACCCCGACACCTTCCCCCCTCCCCCCTACCCCGGGATCTTCCTCTGTAACCCCGACACCTTCCCCCCCTCCCCCCCACCCCGGGATCTTCCTCTGTAACCCCGACACCTTCCCACCCCCCCGCACCCCCGGGATCTTCCTCTGTAACCCCGACACCTTCCCCCTCCCCCCCACCCCGGGATCTTCCTCTGTAACCCCGACACCTTCTCACCCACCCCCCCCACCCCGGGATCTTCCTCTGTAACCCCGACACCTTCCCCCACCCAGGGATCTTCCTCTGTAACCCTGACACCTTCCCCCTCCCCCCCACCCCGGGATCTTCCTCTGTAACCCCGACACCTTACCCCTCCCCCCCCACCCCGGGATCGTCCTCTGTAACCCCGACACCTTCCCCACCCCCCCCACCCCGGGATCTTCCTCTGTAACCCCGAGACCTTCCCCCCCTCCCCCCCACCCCGGGATCTTCCTCTGTAACCCCGACACCTTCCCCCCTCCCCCTTACCCCGGGATCTTCCTCTGTAACCCTGACACCTTCCCCCCCCCACCCCACCCCGGGATCTTCCTCTGTAACCCCGACACCTTACCCCCCTCCCCCCCACCCCGGGATCTTCCTCTGTAAGCCTGACACCTTCCCCCCCCCACCCCACCCCGGGATCTTCCTCTGTAACCCCGACACCTTCCCCCTCCCCCTCACCCCGGGATCTTCCTCTGTAACCCCGACACCTTCCCCCCCTCCCCCCCACCCCGGGATCTTCCTCTGTAACCCCGACACCTTCCCCCCCTCCCCCCCACCCCGGGATCTTCCTCTGTAACCCCGACACCTTCCCCCCCTCCCCCCCACCCCCGGGATCTTCCCCTGTAACCCCGACACCTTCCCCCCCTCCCCCCACCCCGGGATCTTCCTCTGTAACCCCGACACCTTCCCCCCCTCCCCCCACCCCGGGATCTTCCTCTGTAAGCCCGACACCTTCCCCCCCTCCCCCCCACCCCGGGATCTTCCTCTGTAACCCCGACACCTTCCCCCCCTCCCCCCTACCCCGGGATCTTCCTCTGTAACCCCGACACCTTCCCACCGCCCCCCCCACCCCGGGATCTTCCTCTGTAACCCCGACACCTTCCCCCCCTTCCCCCCCACCCCGGGATCTTCCTCTGTAACCCCGACACCTTCCCCCCCTCCCCCCTCACCCCGGGATCTTCCTCTGTAACTCCGACACCTTCCCCCACCCCCACCCCGGGATCTTCCTCTGTAACCCCGACACCTTCCGCCACCCCGGGATCTTTCTCTGTAACCCCGACACCTTCCATCTCCCCCACCCCCACCCCCGGGATCTTCTTCTGTAACCCTGACACCTTCCTCCTCCCCCCCACCCCGGGATCTTCCTCTGTAACCCTGACACCTTCCTCCGCCCCCCCACCCCGGGATCTTCCTCTGTAACCCTGACACCTTCCCCCTCCCCCCCACCCCGGGATCTTCCTCTGTAACCCCGACACCTTCCCCCTCCCCCCCCCACCCCGGGATCTTCCTCTGTAACCCCGACACCTTCCCCACCCCCCCCACCCCGGGATCTTCCTCTGTAACCCCGACACCTTCCCCCCCTCCCCCCCACCCCGGGATCTTCCTCTGTAACCCCGACACCTTCCCCCCTCCCCCTTACCCCGGGATCTTCCTCCGTAACCCCGACACCTTCCCCCCTCCACCCCCACCCCGGGATCTTCCTCTGTAACCCCGACACCTTCCCCCCCTCCCCCCCACCCCGGGATCTTCCTCTGTAACCCCGACACCATCCCTCTCCCCCACCCCCACCCCCGGGATCTTCCTCTGTAACCCTGACACCTTCCCCCTCTCCCCCACCCCGGGATCTTCCTCTGTAACCCCGACACCTTCCCCCTCCCCCACCCCCACCCCGGGATCTTCCTCTGTAACCCCGACACCTTCCCCCCCTCCCCCACACCCCGGGATCTTCCTCTGTAACCCCGACACCTTCCCCCTCCCCCCCACCCCGGGATCTTCCTCTGTAACCCCGACACCTTCCCCCACCCCGGGATCTTCCTCTGTAACCCCAACACCTTCCCCCACCCAGGGATCTTCCTCTGTAACCCCGACACCTTCCCCCTCCCCCCAGCCCGGGATCTTCCTCTGTAACCCCAACACCTTCCCCCACCCAGGGATCTTCCTCTGTAACCCCGACACCTTCCCCCACCCAGGGATCTTCCTCTGTAACCCCGACACCTTCCCCCACCCCAGGATCTTCCTCTGTAACCCCGACACCTTCCCCCACCCCCCCACCCCCACCCCCCGGGATCTTCCTCTGTAACCCTGACACCTTCCCCCTCCCCCCACCCCGGGATCTTCCTCTGTAAACCCGACATCTTCCCCCCTCCACCCCCGGGATCTTCCTCTGTAACCCCGAAAGCTTCCCCACCCCCCCCCCACCCCGGGATCTTCCTCTGTAAACCCGACACCTTCCCCCCTCCACCCCCGGGATCTTCCTCTGTAACCCCGAAACCTTCCCCACCCCCCCCCCCCACCCCGGGATCTTCCACTGTAACCCCGACACCTTCCCCCACCCCCACCCCCCACCCCGGGATCTTCCTCTGTAACCCCGACACCTTCCCCCCCCTCCCCCCCACCCCGGGATCTTCCTCTGTAACCCCGACACCTTCCCCCTCCCCCCCCACCCAGGGATCTTCCTCTGTAACCCCGATACATTCCCACCCCCCCCCCACCCAGGGATCTTCCTCTGTAACCCCGACACCTTCCCCCCTCCACCCCCGGGATCGTCCTCTGTAACCCCGACACCTTCCCCCCCACCCCCCCCACCCCGGGATCTTCCTCTGTAACCACGACACCTTCCCCCCTCCCCCCTACCCCGGGATCTTCCTCTGTAACCCCGACACCTTCCCCCCTCCCCCCCACCCCGGGATCTTCCTCTGTAACCACGACACCTTCCCCCCTCCCCCCTACCCCGGGATCTTCCTCTGTAACCCCGACACCTTCCCCCCCTACCCCGGGATCTTCCTCTGTAACCCCGACACCTTCCCCACCTCCCCCCCACCCCGGGATCTTCCTCTGTAACCCCGACACCTTCCCCCTCCCCCCCACACCGGGATCTTCCTCTGTAACCCCGACACCTTCCCCGCCTCCCCCCCACCCCGGGATCTTCCTCTGTAACCCCGACACCTTCCCCCCCTCCCCCCCCCACCCCGGGATCTTCCTCTGTAACCCCGACACATTCCCCCCTCCCCCCCACCCCGGGATCTTCCTCTGTAACCCCGACACCTTTCCCCCACCCCCACCCCGGGATCTTCCTCTGTAACCCCGACACCTTGCCCCTCCCCCCCACCCCGGGATCTTCCTCTGTAACCCCGACACCTTCCCCCCCTCCCCTCCACCCCCGGGATCTTCCTCTGTAACCCCGAAACCTTCCCCACCCCCCCCCCACCCCGGGATCTTCCTCTGTAACCCCGCCACCTGCCCCCCCTCCCCTCCACCCCCGGGATCTTCCTCTGTAACCCCGAAACCTTCCCCACCCCCCCCCCACCCCGGGATCTTCCTCTGTAACCCCGTCACCTTCCCCCCCTCCCCCTCACCCCGGGATCTTCCTCTGTAACCCTGACACCTTCCCCCATCCCCCCTACCCCGGGATCTTCCTCCGTAACCCCGACACCTTCCCCACTCCCCCCCACCCCGGGATCTTCCTCTGTAACCCCGACACCTTCCCCACTCCCCCCCACCCCGGGATCTTCCTCTGTAACCCCGACACCTTCCCCCCCTCCCCCCACCCCGGGATCTTCCTCTGTAACCCCGAAACCTTCCCACCCCCCCCCATCCCGGGATCTTCCTCTGTAACCCCGACACCTTCCCCACTCCCCACCACCCCGGGATCTTCCTCTGTAACCCCGACACCTTCCCCACTCCCCCCCACCCCGGGATCTTCCTCTGTAACCCCGACACCTTCCCCCTCCCCCCTACCCCGGGATCTTCCTCTGTAACCCCGACACCTTCCCCCCCTCCCCTCCACCCCCGGGATCTTCCTCTGTAACCCCGAAACCTTCCCCACCCCCCCCCCACCCCGGGATCTTCCTCTGTAACCCCGCCACCTGCCCCCCCTCCCCTCCACCCCCGGGATCTTCCTCTGTAACCCCGAAACCTTCCCCACCCCCCCCCCACCCCGGGATCTTCCTCTGTAACCCCGTCACCTTCCCCCCCTCCCCCTCACCCCGGGATCTTCCTCCGTAACCCCGACACCTTCCCCACTCCCCCCCACCCCGGGATCTTCCTCTGTAACCCCGACACCTTCCCCACTCCCCCCCACCCCGGGATCTTCCTCTGTAACCCCGACACCTTCCCCCACCCCCCCACCCCGGGATCTTCCTCTGTAACCCCGACACCTTCCCCCCCTCCCCCCACCCCGGGATCTTCCTCTGTAACCCCGAAACCTTCCCACCCCCCCCCATCCCGGGATCTTCCTCTGTAACCCCGACACCTTCCCCACTCCCCCCCACCCCGGGATCTTCCTCTGTAACCCCGACACCTTCCCCACTCCCCCCCACCCCGGGATCTTCCTCTGTAACCCCGACACCTTCCCCCTCCCCCCTACCCCGGGATCTTCCTCTGTAACCCCGAAACCTTCCCCACCCCCCCCCCACCCCGGTATCTTCCTCTGTAACCCCGCCACCAGCCCCCCTCCCCTCCACCCCCGGGATCTTCCTCTGTAACCCCGAAACCTTCCCCACCCCCCCCCCCACCCCGGGATCTTCCTCTGTAACCCCGTCACCTTCCCCCCCTCCCCCTCACCCCGGGATCTTCCTCTGTAACCCTGACACCTTCCCCCATCCCCCCTACCCCGGGATCTTCCTCCGTAACCCCGACACCTTCCCCACTCCCCCCCACCCCGGGATCTTCCTCTGTAACCCCGACACCTTCCCCACTCCCCCCCACCCCGGGATCTTCCTCTGTAACCCCGACACCTTCCCCCTCCCCCCTACCCCGGGATCTTCCTCTGTAACCCCGACACCTTCCCCCAACCCCCCCCACCCCGGGATCTTCCTCTGTAACCCTGAAACCTTCCCCCCCTCCCCCCCCACCCCGGGATCTTCCTCTGTAACCCCGACACCTTCCCCCACCCCCACCCCGGGATCTTCCTCTGTAACCCTGACACCTTCACCCCCCCCCCCACCTCGGGATCTTCCTCTGTAACCCCGACACCTTCCCCCACCCCCACCCCGGGATCTTCCTCTGTAACCCTGACACCATCCCCACCTCCCCCCTACCCCGGGATCTTCCTCTGTAACCCCGAGAACTTCCCCCAACCCCCCCACCCCGGGATCTTCCTCTGTAAACCCGACACCTTCCCCCCCACCCCCCCCCACCCCCCGGGATCTTCCTCTGTAACCCCGACACCTTCCCCCACCCCCCTACCCCGGGATCTTCCTCTGTAACCCTGACACCTTCCCCCCCTCCCCCCCATCCCGGGATCTTCCTCTGTAACCCCGACACCTTCCCTCTCCCCCATCCCCACCCCCGGGATCTTCCTCTGTAACCCCGACACCTTCCCCGCCTCCCCCCACCCCGGGATCTTCCTCTGTAACCCCGACACGTTCCCCCCACCCCGGGATCTTCCTCTGTAACCCCGAAACCTTCCCCACCCCCCCCACCCCGGGATCTTCCTCTGTAACCCCGACACCTTCCCCCACCCCGGGATCTTCCTCTGTAACCCCGACACCTTCCCCCCCTCCCCCCCACCCCGGGATCTTCCTCTGTAACCCCGACACCTTCCCCACCTCCCCCCCACCCCGGGATCTTCCTCTGTAACCCCCGACACCTTCCCCCTCCCCCCCACACCGGGATCTTCCTCTGTAACCCCGACACCTTCCCCGCCTCCCCCCCACCCCGGGATCTTCCTCTGTAACCCCGACACATTCCCCCTCCCCCCCACCCCGGGATCTTCCTCTGTAACCCCGAAACCTTCCCCCCCCCCACCCCGGGATCTTCCTCTGTAACCCCGACACCTTTCCACCACCCCAACCCCGGGATCTTCCTCTGTAACCCCGACACCTTCCCCCCCTCCCCCCCACCCCGGGATCTTCCTCTGTAACCCCGACACCTTCCCCCCCTCCCCTCCACCCCCGGGATCTTCCTCTGTAACCCCGAAACCTTCCCCACCCCCCCACCACCCCCGGGATCTTCCTCTGTATCCCCGTCTCCCCTCCGCACCCCGGGATCTTCCTCTGTAACCCTGCACCTTCCCCCCATCCCCCCTACCCCGGGATCTTCCTCGTAACCCAGACACCTTCCCCACTCCCCCCCTACCCCGGGATCTTCCTCGTAACCCCGACACCTTCCCACTCCCCCCCACCCCGGGATCTTCCTCTGTACCCCGACACCTTCCCCCCTCCCCCCCCACCCCGGGATCTTCCTCTGTACCCCGACACCTTCCCCCCGCCCCCCCACCCGGGATCTTCCTCTGTAACCCTGACACCTTCCCCCCCTCCCTCCCACCCCGGGATCTCCTCTGTAACCCCGACACCTTCCCCCCCCTCCCCCCCCCACCCCCGGGATCTTCCTCTGTAACGCCGACACCTTCCCCCAGCCCCACCCCGCGATCTTCCTCTGTAAACCCGACACCTTCCCCCTCCCCCACCCCCACCCCCGGGATCTTCCTCTGTAACCCCGACACCTTCCCCCACGCCCACCCCGGGATCTTCCTCTGTAACCCCGACACCTTCCCCCCCTCCCCCCAACACCCCGGGATCTTCCTCTGTAACCCCGACACCTTCCCCCAGCCCCACCCCGGGATCTTCCTCTGTAACCCTGACACCTTCCCCCCCCCACCACGGGATCTTCCTCTGTAACCCCGACACCTTCCCCCTCCCCCACCCCCACCCCCGGGATCTTCCTCTGTAACCCCGACACCTTCCCCACCCCCCCCACCCCGGGATCTTCCTCTGTAACCCCGACACCTTGCCCCTCCCCCCCACCCCGGGATCTTCCTCTGTAACCCCGACACCTTCCCCCCCTCCCCCCCTACCCCGGGATCTTCCTCTGTAACCCCGACACCTTCCCCCAGCCCCACCCCGGATCTTCCTCTGTAACCCCGACACCTTCCCCCCCTCCCCCTCACTCCGGGATCTTCCTCTGTAACCCCGACACCTTCCCCACTCCCCCCCACCCCGGGATCTTCCTCTGTAACCCGACACCTTCCCCCTCCCCCCTACCCCGGGATCTTCCTCTGTAACCCTGACACCTTCCCCACTCCCCCCCACCCCGGGATCTTCCTCTGTAACCCCGACACCTTGCCCTCCCCCCCCACCCCGGGATCTTCCTCTGTAACCCTGACAAATTCCCCCCCTCCCCCCCACCCCGGGATCTTCCTCTGTAACCCCGACACCTTCCCCCCCTCCCCCACACCCCGGGATCTTCCTCTGTAACCCTGACACCTTCCCCCCCACACCCCGGGATCTTCCTCTGTAACCCCGACACCTTCCCCCTCCCCCCTACCCCGGGATCTTCCTCTGTAACCCCGACACCTTCCCCCCTCCCCCACACCCCGGGATCTTCCTCTGTAACCCCGACACCTTCCCCCCCTCCCCCCTCCCCGGGATCTTCCTCTGTAACCCCGACACCTTCCCCCCCTCCCCCCCACCCCGGGATCTTCCTCTGTAACCCCGACACCTTCCCCCTCCCCCCCGGGATCTTCCTCTGTAACTCCGACACCTTCCCCCACCCTGGGATCGTCCTCTGTAACCCCGACAACTTCCCCCCCCCACCCCGTGATCGTCCTCTGTAACCCCGACACCTTCCCCCCCTCCCCCCACCCCGGGATCTTCCTCTGTAACCCCGACACCTTCCCCCTCCCCCCCACCCGGGATCTTCCTCTGTAACCCCGACACCTTCCCCCAGCCCCACCCCGGGATCTTCCTCTGTAACCCCGACACCTTCCCACTCCCCCCACCCCGGGATCTTCCTCTGTAACCCCGACACCTTCCCACTCCCCCCACCCCGGGATCTTCCTCTGTAACCCCGACACCTTCCCCCCCTCCCCCCCCACCCCGGGATCTTCCTCTGTAACCCCGACACCTTCCCCCCCTCCCCCCCACCCAGGGATCTTCCTCTGTAAACCCCGACACCTTCCCCCCCTCCCCCCCCCTACACCGGGATCTTCCTCTGTAACCCCGACACCTTCCCCCCCTCCCCCCCACCCCGGGATCTTCCTCTGTAACCCCGATACCTTCCCCCCCTCCCCCCACCCCGGGATCTTCCTCTGTAACCCCGACACCTTTCGCCTCCCCCCTACCCCGGGATCTTCCTCTGTAACCCTGACAACTTCCCCCCTCCCCCCCACCCCGGGATCTTCCTCTGTAACCCCGACACCTTCCCTCTCCCCCCCCTACCCCGGGATCTTCCTCTGTAACCCCGACACCTTCCCCCTCCCCCCCCAACCCCCGGGATCTTCCTCTGTAACCCCGACACCTTCCCCCTCCCCCCCCTACCCCGGGATCTTCCTCTGTAACCCCCGACACCTTCCCCCTCCCCCCCACCCCGGGATCTTCCTCTGTAACCCCGACACCTTCCCCCACCCCCCCCTACCCTGGGATCTTCCTCTGTAACCCCGACACCTTCCCCACCCCCCACCCCGGGGATCTTCCTCTGTAACCCCGACACCTTCCCCACCCCCCCACCCCGGGATCTTCCTCTGTAACCCTGACACCTTCCCCACCTCCCCCCCCCCACCCCGGATCTTCCTCTGTAACCCCGACACCTTCCCCCCCTCACACCCCACCCCGGGATCTCCTCTGTAACCCCGACACCTTCCCTCCCTCCCCCCCACCCCGGGATCTTCCTCTGTAACCCGGACACCTTCCCCCACCCCCCCCACCCACGGGATCTTCCTCTGTAACCCTGACACCTTCCCCCCCTCCCCCCCACCCCGAGATCTTCCTCTGTAACCCTGACACCTTCCCCCCCTCCCCCCCACCCCGGGATCTTCCTCTGTAACCCTGACAACCTTCCCCCACCACCCCCACCACCCCGGGATCTTCCTCTGTAACCCGACACCTTCCCCACCACCCCCCCACCCCCGGGATCTTCCTCTGTAACCCTGACACCTTCCCCCACCCCAACCCCCACCCCCGGGATCTTCCTCTGTAACCCTGACACCTTCCCCCACCCCCACCCCGGGATCTTCCTCTGTAACCCTGACACCTTCCCCCTCCCCCCCACCCCGGGATCTTCCTCTGTAACCCCGACACCTTGCCCCACCCCCCCACCCCGGGATCTTCCTCTGTAAACCCGACACCTTCCCCCAACCCGCCCACCCCGGGATCTTCCTCTGTAACCCCGACACCTTCCCCCCCTCCCCCCCACCCCGGGATCTTCCTCTGTAACCCCGTCACCTTCCCCCACCACCCCCCCCAACCCCGGGATCTTCCTCTGTAACCCCGACACCTTCCCCCCCTCCCCCTCACCCCGGGATCTTCCTCTGTAACCCTGACACCTTCCCCCTCCCCCCCTCCCCGGGATCTTCCTCTGTAACCCCGACACCTTCCCCCCCTCCCCCCCACCCCCGGGATCTTCCTCTGTAACCCCGACACCTTCCCCCACCCCCATCCCGGGATCTTCCTCTGTAACCCCGACACCTTCCCCCAAACCCCCCCCTACCCCGGGATCTTCCTCTGTAACCCCGACACCTTCACCCACCCCCACCCCCACCCCGGGATCTTCCTCTGTAACCCTGACACCTTCCCCCACCCCCACCCCGGGATCTTCCTCTGTAACCCCGACACCTTTCGCCTCCCCCTACCCCGGGATCTTCCTCTGTAACCCCGACACCTTCCCCCAACCCCCCCACCCCGGGATCTTCCTCTGTAACCCCGACACATTCCCCCCTCCCCCCCCACCCGGGATCTTCCTCTGTAACCCCGACACCTTCCCTCTCCCCCACCCCCACCCCGGGATCTTCCTCTGTAACCCTGACACCTTCCCCCCCTCCCCCCCACCCCGGGATCTTCCTCTGTAACCCTGACACCTTCCCCCCCTCCCCCCCCCACCCCGGGATCTTCCTCTGTAACGCCGACACCTTCCGCCCCTCCCCCCCCCACCCCGGGATCTTCCTCTGTAACCCCGACACCTTCCCCCAAACCCCCCTACCCTGGGATCTTCCTCTGTAACCCCGACACCTTCCCCCACCCCCCCCACCCCGGGATCTTCCTCTGTAACCCCGACACCTTCCCCCCCTCCCCCCCCACCCCGGGATCTTCCTCTGTAACCCCGACACCTTCCCCCTCACCCCCAACCCCGGGATCCTCCTCTGTAACCCCGACACCTTCCCTCCCTCCCCCCCACCCCGGGATCTTCCTCTGTAACCCCGACACCTTCCCCCACCCCCCCCACCCACGGGATCTTCCTCTGTAACCCTGACACCTTCCCCCACGCCCACCCCGGGATCTTCCTCTGTAACCCTGACACCTTCCCTCTCCCCCACCCCCACCCCCGGGATCTTCCTCTGTAACCCCGACACCTTCCCCCTCCCCCACCCCGGGATCTTCCTCTGTAACCCCGACACCTTCCCCCCGCACCCCCACCCCGGGATCTTCCTCTGTAACCCCGTCACCTTCCCCCCCTTCCCCCAACCCCGAGATCTTCCTCTGTAACCCCGACACCTTCCCCCACCACCCCCCCCCCACCCCGGGATCTTCCTCTGTAACCCTGACACCTTCCCCCCCTCGCCCCCCCCCACCCCGTGATCTTCCTCTGTAACCCCGACAACTTCCCCCCTTCCCCCCACCCCCGGGATCTTCCTCTGTAACCCCGACACCTTCCCCCCCTCCCCCCCACCCCGGGATCTTCCTCTGTAACCCCGACACCTCCCCCTCCCCCCCGACCCCGGGATCTTCTTCTGTAACCCCTGACACCTTCCCCCACCTCCCCCCCAGCCCGGGATCTTCCTCTGTAACCCCGACACCTTCCCCCTCCCCCACCCCTACCCCGGGATCTTCCTCTGTAACCCTGACACCTTCCCCCCTCCCCCCCCCCTACCCCGGGATCTTCCTCTGTAACCCTGACACGTTCCCCCGCTCCCCCCACTACCCTGGGATCTTCCTCTGTAACCCCGACACCTTCCCCCCCCCCACCCCGGGATCTTCCTCTGTAACCCCTGACACCTTCCCCCACCCCCACCCCGGGATCTTCCTCTGTAACCCCTGACACCTTCCCCCTCCCCCCCAACCCGGGATCTTCCTCTGTAACCCTGACACCTTCCCCCCACCCCCACCCCGGGATCTTCCTCTGTAACCCCGACACCTTCCCCCCCCCCCCCCTCACCCCGGGATCTTCCTCTGTAACCCTGACACCTTCCCCCTCCCCCACACCCCGGGATCTTCCTCTGTAACCCCGACACCTTCCCCCCCTCCCCCCCTCCCCGGGATCTTCCTCTGTAACCCCGACACCTTCCCCCCTCCCCCCTACCCCGGGATCTTCCTCTGTAACCCCGACACCTTCCCCCACCCCCATCCCGGGATCTTCCTCTGTAACCCCGAAACCTTCCCCCCCTACCCCGGATCTTCCTCTGTAACCCTGACACCTTCCCCCCCTCCCCCCCACCCCGGATCTTCCTCTGTAACCCCGACACCTTCCCCCACCCCCACCCCGGGATCTTCCTCTGTAACCCCGACACCTTCCCCCCCTCCCCCCCACCCCGGGATCTTCCTCTGTAACCCCGACACCTTCCCCCCTCCCCCCTACCCCGGGATCTTCCTCTGTAACCCCGACACCTTCCCCCTCCCTCCCCCCCACCCCCGGGATCTTCCTCTGTAACCCCGACACCTTCCCCCACCCCCCCACGCCGGATCTTCCTCTGTAACCCCGACACCTTCACCCACCCCCACCCCCCCCCGGGATCTTCCTCTGTAACCCTGACACCTTCCCCCACCCCCACCCCGGGATCTTCCTCTGTAACCCTGACACCTTCCCCCACCCCCCCACCCCCGGGATCTTCCTCAGTAACCCCGACACCTTCCCCCCCACCCCCCCACCCCGGGATCTTCCTCTGTAACCCCGACACATTCCCCCCTCCCCCCCCTACCCCGGGATCTTCCTCTGTAAACCCAACACCTTCCCCCCCTCCCCCCCAACCCCGGGATCTTCCTCTGTAACCCCGACACCTTCCCTCTCCCCCACCCCCACCCGGGATCTTCCTCTGTAACCCTGACACCTTCGCCCCTCCCCCCCACCCCGGATCTTCCTCTGTAACCCCGACACCTTCCCCCACCCCCCCCACCCCGGGATCTTCCTCTGTAACCCCGACACCTTCCCTCTCCCCCACCCCGGGATCTTCCTCTGTAACCCCGACACCTTCCCCCCTCCCCCCCACCCCGGGATCTTCCTCTGTAACCCCGACACCTTCCCCCCTCCCCCCCACCCCGGGATCTTCCTCTGTAACCCTGACTCCTTCCCCCACCACCCCCCCACCCCGGGATCTTCCTCTGTAACCCTGACACCTTCCCCCACCCCCACCCCCACCCCCGGGATCTTCCTCTGTAACCCTGACACCTTCCCCCACCCCCACCCCGGGATCTTCCTCTGTAACCCTGACACCTTCCCCACCCCCACCCCGGTTCTCCTCTGTAACCCCGACACCTTGCCCCACCCCCCCAACCCGGGATCTTCCTCTGTAACCCCGACACCTTCCCTCCCTCCCCCCACCCCGGGATCTTCCTCTGTAACCCCGACACCTTGCCCCACCCCCCCCTACCCCGGGATCTTCCTCTGTAACCCCGACATCTCCCCCCCTCCCCCCCACCCGGGGATCTTACTCTGTAACCCCGACACCTTCCCCCCCCCCCCCTACACCGGGATCTTCCTCTGTAACCCTGACACCTTCCCCCCCCCCACCCCGGGATCTTCCTCTGTAACCCCGACACCTTCCCCCCCTCCCCCGCACCCCGGGATCTTCCTCTGTAACCCCGACACCTTCCCCCCCTCCCCCCCACCCCGGGATCTTCCTCTGTAACCCTGACACCTTCCCCCCCCCACCCCGGGATCTTCCTCTGTAAACCCGACACCTTCCCCCCCTCCCCCCCACCCCGGGATCTTCCTCTGTAACCCCGACACCTTCCCCCACCCCCACCCCGGGATCTTCCTCTGTAACCCCGACACCTTCCCCCTCCCCCCCCACCCCGGGATCTTCCTCTGTAACCCCGACACCTTCCCCCCCTCCCCCCCACCCCGGGATCTTCCTCTGTAACCCCGACACCTTCCCCCCCACCCCCACCACCCCGGGATCTTCCTCTGTAACCCCGACACCTTCCCCCACCCCTACCCCGGGATCTTCCTGTGTAACCCCGACCCCTTCCCCCTTCCGCACAACCCCGGGATCTTCCTCTGTAACCCCGACACTTTCAGCCTCCCCCCCACCCCGGGATCTTCCTCTGTAACCCCGACACCTGCCCCACCCCCCTACCCCGGGATCTTCCTCTGTAACCCTGACACCTTCCCCCACCCCCCTACCCCGGGATCTTCCTCTGTAACCCCGACAATTTCCCCCCCCACCCCCCCACCCCGGGATCTTCCTCTGTAACCCCGACACCTTCCCCCCCTCCCCCCTCACCCCGGGATCTTCCTCTGTAACCCCGACACCTTCCCCCTCCCCCTCACCCCGGGATCTTCCTCTGTAACCCCGACACCTTCCCCCCCACCCCCAACCCCGGGATCTTCCTTTGTAACCTTGACACCTTCCCCCCTCCCCCCCCCACCCCGGGATCTTCCTCTGTAACCCCGACACCTTCCCCCTCCCCCCCACCCCGGGATCTTCCTCTGTAACCCCGACACCTTCCCCCTCCCCCCCACCACGGCATCTTCCTCTGTAACCCCGACACCTTCCCCACCCCCACCCCCGGGATCTTCCTCTGTAACCCCGACACCTTCCCCACCTCCCCCCCACCCCGGGATCTTCCTCTGTAACCCCGACACCTTCCCCCTCCCCCCCACCCCGGGATCTTCCTCTGTAACCCCGACACCTTCCCCACCTCCCCCCCACCCCGGGATCTTCCTCTGTAACCCCGACACCTTCCCCCTCCCCCCCACCACGGCATCTTCCTCTGTAACCCCGACACCTTCCCCCACCCCCACCCCCGGGACCTTCCTCTGTAACCCCGACACCTTCCCACCCTCCCCCCCACCCCGGGATCTTCCTCTGTAACTCCGACACCTTCCCCATCCCCCCCACCCCGGGATCTTCCTCTGTAACCCTGACAAATTCCCCCCCTCCCCCCCACCCCGGGATCTTCCTCTGTAACCCTGACACCTTCCCCCTCCCCCCCACCCCGGGATCTTCCTCTGTAACCCCGACACCTTCCCCCCTCCCCCCCACCCCGGGATCTTCCTCTGTAACCCTGACAACTTCCCCCCCTCCCCCCCACCCCGGGATCTTCCTCTGTAACCCCGACACCTTCCCCCACCCCCACCCCGGGATCTTCCTCTGTAACCCTGACACCTTCCCCCACCACCCCCCCACCCCGGGATCTTCCTCTGTAACCCTGACACCTTCCCCCTCCCCCCCACCCCGGGATCTTCCTCTGTAACCCCGACACCTTCCCCCCCTCCCCCCCACCCCGGGATCTTCCTCTGTAACCCTGACACCTTCCCCCCCTCCCCCCCCCACCCCGGGATCTTCCTCTGTAACCCCGACACCTTCCCCCTTCTCCTGGGATCTTCCTCTGTAACCCCGACACCTTCCCATCCCCCCCACCCCGGGATCTTCCTCTGTAACCCTGACAAATTCCCCCCCTCCCCCCCACCCCCGGGATCTTCCTCTGTAACCCTGACACCTTCCCCCCCTCCCCCACCCCGGGATCTTCCTCTGTAACCCTGACACCTTCCCCCACCCCCCCCTCCCACCCACCCCGGGATCTTCCTCTTAACCCTGACACCTTCCCCCACCCCCACCCCGGATCTTCCTCTGTAACCCTGACACCTTCCCCCACCCCAACCCCCACCCCCGGGATCTTCCTCTGTAACCCTGACACCTTCCCCCTCCCCCCCAACCCGGGATCTTCCTCTGTAACCCCGACACCTTCCCCCACTCCCCCCCCACCCCGGGATCTTCCTCTGTAAACCCGACACCTTCCCCCCCTCCCCCCACCCCGGATCTTCCCTCTGTAACCCTGACACCTTCCCCCACCCCCACCCCGGGATCTTCCTCTGTAACCCCGACACCTTCCCCCCCTCCCCCTCACCCCGGGATCTTCCTCTGTAACCCTGACCACCTTCCCCCTCCCCCACACCCCCGGGATCTTCCTCTGTAACCCCGACACCTTCCCCCCCTCCCCCCTCCCGGGATCTTCCTCTGTAACCCCGACACCTTCCCCCCGTCCCCCCCAACCCTGGGATCTTCCTCTGTAACCCCGACACCTTCCCCACCCCCCCAGCCCGGATCTTCCTCTTGAACCCCGACACCTTTCCCCAAACCTCCCCCCTACCCCGGGATCTTCCTCTGTAACCCCGACACCTTCACCCACCCCCACCTCCACCCCGGGATCTTCCTCTGTAACCCTGACACCTTCCCCCACCCCCACCCCGGGATCTTCCTCTGTAACCCTGACACCTTCCCCCACCCCCCCACCCCGGGATCTTCCTCTGTAACCCCGACACCTTCCCCCCACCCCCCCACCCCGGATCTTCCTCTGTAACCCCGACACATTCCCCCCTCCCCCCCCCTACCCCGGGATCTTCCTCTGTAAACCCGACACCTTCCCCCCCTCCCCCCCAACCCGGGATCTTCCTCTGTAACCCCGAAACCTTCCCCCCCCCCCACCCCGGGATCTTCCTCTGTAACCCCGACACCTTCCTCTCCCCCACCCCCCACCCCGGGATCTTCCTTTGTAACCCCGACACCTCGACCCTCCCCCCCACCCCGGGATCTTCCTCTGTAACCCCGACACCTTCCCCCACCCCCCCACCCCGGGATCTTCCTCTGTAACCCCGACACCTTCCCCCTCCCCCCCACCCGGGATCTTCCTCTGTAACCCTGACACCTTCCCCCCCTCCCCCCCACCCCGGGATCTTCCTCTGTAAGCCTGACACCTCCCCCCGCCCCCCCCTACCCCGGGATCTTCCTCTGTAACCCCGACACCTTCCCCCCCCCCCCCCACCCGGGATCTTCCTCTGTAACCCCGACACCTTCCCCCACCCCCCCCCCACCCCGGGATCGTCCTCTGTAACCCCGACACCTTCCCCCCCCCCCCCCCACCCCCGGGATC
This sequence comes from Carcharodon carcharias, assembly GCF_017639515.1. Classification (NCBI taxonomy): domain Eukaryota; kingdom Metazoa; phylum Chordata; class Chondrichthyes; order Lamniformes; family Lamnidae; genus Carcharodon; species Carcharodon carcharias. The sequence continues at coordinate 101,931 of NW_024471111.1, forward strand.
TTCCTCTGTAACCCCGACACCTTCCCCCACCCCCACCCCGGGATCTTCCTCTGTAACCCCGACACCTTCCCCCCCCCACCCCGGGATCTTCCTCTGTAACCCCGACACCTTCCCCCCCCCCCCCCCCCCCGGGATCTTCCTCTGTAACCCCGACACCTCCCCCCCTCCCCCCACCCCGGGATCTTCCTCTGTAACCCCGACACCTTCCCCCCCCCCCCCTACCCCGGGATCTTCCTCTGTAACCCCGACACCTTCCCCCCCTCCCCCCCCCGGGATCTTCCTCTGTAACCCCGACACCTTCCCCCCACCCCGGGATCTTCCTCTGTAACCCCGACACCTTCCCCCCCCCCCCCACCCCGGGATCTTCCTCTGTAACCCTGACACCTTCCCCCCCCCCACCCCGGGATCTTCCTCTGTAACCCCGACACCTTCCCCCCCTCCCCCGCACCCCGGGATCTTCCTCTGTAACCCCGACACCTTCCCCCCCTCCCCCCCACCCCGGGATCTTCCTCTGTAACCCTGACACCTTCCCCCCCCCCTACCCCGGGATCTTCCTCTGTAACCCGACACCTTCCCCCCCCCCCCACCCCGGGATCTTCCTCTGTAACCCCGACACCTTCCCCCTCCCCCACCCCGGGATCTTCCTCTGTAACCCCGACACCTTCCCCTCCCCCCCACCCCCGGGATCTTCCTCTGTAACCCCGACACCTTCCCCCCCCCCATCCCCAGGGATCTTCCTTGTAACCCGACACCTTCCCCCTCCCCCCCCCACCCCGGGATCTTCCTCTGTAACCCCGACACCTTCCCCCCCTCCCCCCCACCCCGGGATCTTCCTCTGTAACCCCGACACCTTCCCCCTCCCGCTACCCCGGGATCTTCCTGTGTAACCCCGACACCCTTCCCCCTTCCCCACAACCCCGGGATCTTCCTCTGTAACCCCGACACTTTCCAGCCTCCCCCCCACCCCGGGATCTTCCTCTGTAACCCCGACAACCTGCCCCTCCCCCCCCTACCCCGGGATCTTCCTCTGTAACCCCGACAATTTCCCCCCCATCCCCCCACCCCGGGATCTTCCTCTGTAACCCCGACACCTTCCCCCCCTCCCCCCTCACCTCCGGGATCTTCCTCTGTAACCCCGACACCTTCCCCCCTCCCCCTCACCCCGGGATCTTCTCTGTAACCCCGACACCTTCGCCCCCCCACCCCCAACCCCGGGATCTTTCCTTTGTAACCTTGACACCTTACCCCCCTCCCCCCCTACCCCGGGATCTTCCTCTGTAACCCCGAAACCTTCCCCCCCTCCCCCGGGATCTTCCTCTGTAACCCCGACACCTTCCCCCTCCCCCCACCCCGGGATCTTCCTCTGTAACCCCTACACCTTCCCCTCCCCCCCGCCACGGCATCTTCCTCTGTAACCCCGACACCTTCCCCCACCCCCACCCCCGGGATCTTCCTCTGTAACCCCGACACCTTCCCACCTCCCCCCCCACCCCGGGATCTTCCTCTGTAACCCCGACACCTTCCCCTCCCCCCCACCCCGGGATCTTCGTCTGTAACCCCGACACCTTCCCCACCTCCCCCCCACCCCGGGATCTTCCTCTGTAACCCCGACACCTTCCCCCTCCCCCCCACCACGGCATCTTCCTCTGTAACCCCGACACCTTCCCCCCCCACCCCCCCACCCCGGGATCTTCCTCTGTAACCCCGACACCTTCCCCCCCTCCCCCCCACCCCGGGATCTTCCTCTGTAACCCTGACACCTTCCCCCTCTCCCCCCCCACCCCGGGATCTTCCTCTGTAACCCCGACACCTTCCCCCTTCCCCTGGGATCTTCCTCTGTAACCCCGACACCTTCCCCCTTCCCCTGGGATCTTCCTCTGTAACCCCGACACCTTCCCCATCCCCCCCACCCCGGGATCTTCCTCTGTAACCCCGACACCTTCCCCCTCCCCCCCACCCCGGGATCTTCCTCTGTAACCCCATCACCTTCCCCCCCTCCCCCCACCCCCGGGATCTTCCTCTGTAACCCCGACACCTTCCCCCCCTCCCCCCCACCCCGGGATCTTCCTCTGTAACCCTGACAAATTCCCCCCCTCCCCCCCACCCCGGGACCTTCCTCTGTAACCCCGACACCTTCCCCCCCCCACCCCGGGATCTTCCTCTGTAACCCTGACAACTTCCCCCCCCCACCCCGGGATCTTCCTCTGTAAACCCGACACCTTCCCCCCCCCCCCCCACCCCGGGATCTTCCTCTGTAACCCCGACACCTTCCCCCCACCCCCACCCCCGGGATCTTCCTCTGTAACCCCGACACCTTCCCCCTCCCCCCACCCCGGGATCTTCCTCTGTAACCCCGACACCTTCCCCCCCTCCCCCCCACCCCGGGATCTTCCTCTGTAACCCCGACACCTTCCCCCCCACCCCCACCACCCCGGGATCTTCCTCTGTAACCCCGACACCTTCCCCCACCCCTACCCCGGGATCTTCCTGTGTAACCCCGACCCCTTCCCCCTTCCGCACAACCCCGGGATCTTCCTCTGTAACCCGACACTTTCAGCCTCCCCCCCACCCCGGGAACTTCCTCTGTAACCCCGACACCTGCCCCACCCCCCTACCCCGGGATCTTCCTCTGTAACCCTGACACCTTCCCCCCCTCCCCCCCACCCCGGGATCTTCCTCTGTAACCCTGACAACTTCCCCCCCTCCCCCCCACCCCGGGATCTTCCTCTGTAACCCCGACACCTTCCCCCCTCCCCCCCACCCCGGGATCTTCCTCTGTAACCCTGACACCTTCCCCCCCCCCCCCCCCCCCACCCCGGGATCTTCCTCTGTAACCCCGACACCTTCCCCCTTCCCCTGGGATCTTCCTCTGTAACCCCGACACCTTCCCCATCCCCCCCACCCCGGGATCTTCCTCTGTAACCCTGACAAATTCCCCCCCTCCCCCCCACCCCGGGATCTTCCTCTGTAACCCTGACACCTTCCCCCCACCCCCCACCCCGGGATCTTCCTCTGTAACCCTGACACCTTCCCCCACCCCCACCCCGGGATCTTCCTCTGTAACCTGACACCTTCCCCCACCCCCCCACCCCGGGATCTTCCTCTGTAACCCCGACACCTTCCCCCCCCACCCCCCCACCCCGGGATCTTCCTCTGTAACCCCGACACATTCCCCCCCTCCCCCCCCCTACCCCGGGATCTTCCTCTGTAAACCCGACACCTTCCCCCCCTCCCCCCCAACCCCGGGATCTTCCTCTGTAACCCCGAAACCTTCCCCCCCCCCCACCCCGGGATCTTCCTCTGTAACCCCGACACCTTCCCTCTCCCCCACCCCCACCCCCGGGATCTTCCTTTGTAACCCCGACACCTCGACCCTCCCCCCCACCCCGGGATCTTCCTCTGTAACCCCGACACCTTCCCCCAACCCCCCCACCCCGGGGATCTTCCTCTGTAACCCCGACACCTTCCCCCTCCCCCCCACCCCGGGATCTTCCTCTGTAAGCCTGACACCTTCCCCCCGCCCCCCCCCTACCCCGGATCTTCCTCTGTAACCCCGACAACTTCCCCCCTCCCCCCACCCCGGGATCTTCCTCTGTAACCCTGACTCCTTCCCCCACCACCCCCCCACCCCGGGATCTTCCTCTGTAACCCTGACACCTTCCCCCACCCCCACCCCCACCCCCGGGATCTTCCTCTGTAACCCCGACACCTTCCCCCACCCCCACCCCGGGATCTTCCTCTGTAACCCTGACACCTTCCCCCACCCCCACCCCGGGATCTTCCTCTGTAACCCCGACACCTTGCCCCACCCCCCCAACCCGGGATCTTCCTCTGTAACCCCGACACCTTCCGTCCCTCCCCCCCACCCCGGGATCTTCCTCTGTAACCCCGACACCTTGCCCCACCCCCCCCTACCCCGGGATCTTCCTCTGTAACCCCGACATCTTCCCCCCCTCCCCCCCACCCGGGGATCTTACTCTGTAACCCCGACACCTTCCCCCACCCCGGGATCTTCCTCTGTAACCCCGACACCTTCCCCCCCCCCTACCCCGGGATCTTCCTCTGTAACCCTGACACCTTCCCCCCCCCCACCCCGGGATCTTCCTCTGTAACCCCGACACCTTCCCCCCTCCCCCGCACCCCGGGATCTTCCTCTGTAACCCCGACACCTTCCCCCCCTCCCCCCCACCCCGGGATCTTCCTCTGTAACCCTGACACCTTCCCCCCCCCCTACCCCGGGATCTTCCTCTGTAAACCCGACACCTTCCCCCCCCCCCCCACCCCGGGATCTTCCTCTGTAACCCCGACACCTTCCCCCTCCCCCACCCCGGGATCTTCCTCTGTAACCCCGACACCTTCCCACTCCCCCCACCCCGGGATCTTCCTCTGTAACCCCGACACCTTCCCCCCCCCCATCCCCAGGATCTTCCTGTGTAACCCCGACACCTTCCCCCCCTCCCCCCCACCCCGGGATCTTCCTCTGTAACCCCGACACCTTCCCCCCCTCCCCCCCACCCCGGGATCTTCCTCTGTAACCCCGACACCTTCCCCACCCCCACCCCGGGATCTTCCTCTGTAACCCCGACACCTTCCCCCCCTCCCCCCCCACCCCGGGATCTTCCTCTGTAACCCCGACACCTTCCCCCCCCACCCCCACCACCCCGGGATCTTCCTCTGTAACCCCGACACCTTCCCCCACCCCTACCCCGGGATCTTCCTGTGTAACCCCGACCCCTTCCCCCTTCCCCACAACCCCGGGATCTTCCTCTGTAACCCCGACACTTTCAGCCTCCCCCCCACCCCGGGATCTTCCTCTGTAACCCCGACACCTGCCCCACCCCCCTACCCCGGGATCTTCCTCTGTAACCCCGACAATTTCCCCCCCCATCCCCCCACCCCGGGATCTTCCTCTGTAACCCCGACACCTTCCCCCCCTCCCCCCTCACCCCGGGATCTTCCTCTGTAACCCCGACACCTTCCCCTCCCCCTCACCCCGGGATCTTCCTCTGTAACCCCGACACCTTCCCCCCCCACCCCCAACCCCGGGATCTTCCTTTGTAACCTTGACACCTTCCCCCCTCCCCCCCCTACCCCGGGATCTTCCTCTGTAACCCCGAAACCTTCCCCCCCTCCCCCGGGATCTTCCTCTGTAACCCCGACACCTTCCCCCTCCCCCCCACACCGGGATCTTCCTCTGTAACCCCTACACCTTCCCCCTCCCCCCCGCCACGGCATCTTCCTCTGTAACCCCGACACCTTCCCCCACCCCCACCCCCGGGATCTTCCTCTGTAACCCCGACACCTTCCCCCTCCCCCACCCCCACCCCGGGATCTTCCTCTGTAACCCCGACACCTTGCCCCAACCCCCACCACCCCGGGATCTTCCTCTGTAACCCCGACACCTTCCCCCCCTCCCCCCACCCCGGGATCTTCCTCTGTAACCCCGACACCTTCCCCCCCCCCCCACCCCCGGGATCTTCCTCTGTAACCCCGACACCTTCCCCCCTCCCCCCCACCCCGGGATCTTCCTCTGTAACCCCGACACCTTCCCCCCCCCCCCACCCCCGGATCTTCCTCTGTAACCCCGACACCTTCCCCCCCTCCCCCCCACCCCGGGATCTTCCTCTGTAACCCCGACACCTTCCCCCTCCCCCCCACCCGGGATCTTCCTCTGTAACCCCGACACCTTCCCCCCCCCCCCCCCCACCCCGGGATCTTCCTCTGTAACCCCGACACCTTCCCCCCTCCCCCCCACCCCGGGATCTTCCTCTGTAACCCCGACACCTTCCCCCCTCCCCCCCCACCCCGGGATGTTCCTCTGTAACCCCGACACCTTCCCCCTCCCCCCCGACCCCGGGATCTTCCTCTGTAACCCCGACACCTTCCCCTCCCCCCCCACCCCGGGATCTTCCTCTGTAACCCCGACACCTTCCCCCCCTCCCCCCACCCCGGGATCTTCCTCTGTAACCCCGACAACATCCCCCCTCCCCCCCACCCCGGGATCTTCCTCTGTAACCCCGACACCTTCCCCCCCTCCCCCCCACCCCGGGATCTTCCTCTGTAACCCCGACACCTTCCCCCCCCCCCCCCCACCCCGGGATCTTCCTCTGTAACCCCGACACCTTCCCCCCCCCCCCCCCCCCCCCGGATCTTCCTCTGTAACCCCGACACCTTCCCCCCCACCCCCACCACCCCGGGTTCTTCCTCTGTAACCCCGACACCTTCCCCCACCCCTACCCCGGGATCTTCCTGTGTAACCCCGACCCCTTCCCCCTTCCGCACAACCCCGGGATCTTCCTCTGTAACCCCGACACTTTCAGCCTCCCCCCCACCCCGGGATCTTCCTCTGTAACCCCGACACCTGCCCCACCCCCCTACCCCGGGATCTTCCTCTGTAACCCTGACACCTTCCCCCCCTCCCCCCCACCCCGGGATCTTCCTCTGTAACCCTGACAACTTCCCCCCCTCCCCCCCACCCCGGGATCTTCCTCTGTAACCCCGACACCTTCCCCCCTCCCCCCCACCCCGGGATCTTCCTCTGTAACCCTGACACCTTCCCCCCCTCCCCCCCCCACCCCGGGATCTTCCTCTGTAACCCCGACACCTTCCCCCTTCCCCTGGGATCTTCCTCTGTAACCCCGACACCTTCCCCATCCCCCCCACCCCGGGATCTTCCTCTGTAACCCTGACAAATTCCCCCCCTCCCCCCCCACCCCGGGATCTTCCTCTGTAACCCTGACACCTTCCCCCCCTCCCCCACCCCGGATCTTCCTCTGTAACCCTGACACCTTCCCCCCACCCCAACCCCCACCCCCGGGATCTTCCTCTGTAACCCTGACACCTTCCCCCACCCCCACCCCGGGATCTTCCTCTGTAACCCTGACAACTTCCCCCTCCCCCCCAACCCGGGATCTTCCTCTGTAACCCCGACACCTTCCCCCACTCCCCCCCCACCCCGGGATCTTCCTCTGTAAACCCGACACCTTCCCCCCCTCCCCCCCACCCCGGGATCTTCCTCTGTAACCCTGACACCTTCCCCCACCCCCACCCCGGGATCTTCCTCTGTAACCCCGACACCTTCCCCCCCTCCCCCTCACCCCGGGATCTTACTCTGTAACCCTGACACCTTCCCCCTCCCCCACACCCCGGGATCTTCCTCTGTAACCCCGACACCTTCCCCCCCTCCCCCCTCCCCGGGATCTTCCTCTGTAACCCCGACACCTTCCCCCCGTCCCCCCCAACCCCGGGATCTTCCTCTGTAACCCCGACACCTTCCCCCACCCCCATCCCGGGATCTTCCTCTGTAACCCCGACACCTTACCCCAAACCCCCCCCTACCCCGGGATCTTCCTCTGTAACCCCCGACACCTTCACCCACCCCCACCCCCAGCCCCGGGATCTTCCTCTGTAACCCTGACACCTTCCCCCACCCCCCACCCCGGGATCTTCCTCTGTAACCCTGACACCTTCCCCCACCCCCCCACCCCGGGATCTTCCTCTGTAACCCCGACACCTTCCCCCCCACCCCCCCACCCCGGGATCTTCCTCTGTAACCCCGACACATTCCCCCCTCCCCCCCCCTACCCCGGGATCTTCCTCTGTAAACCCGACACCTTCCCCCCCCCTCCCCCCCAACCCCGGGATCTTCCTCTGTAACCCCGAAACCTCCCCCCCCCCCACCCCGGGATCTTCCTCTGTAACCCCGACACCTTCCCTCTCTCCCCCACCCCCACCCCCGGGATCTTCCTTTGTAACCCCGACACCCTCGACCCTCCCCCCCACCCCGGGATCTTCCTCTGTAACCCCGACACCTTCCCCCAACCCCCCCCACCCCGGGATCTTCCTCTGTAACCCCGACACCTTCCCCCTCCCCCCACCCCGGGATCTTCCTCTGTAACCCTGACACCTTCCCCCCCTCCCCCCCACCCCGGGATCTTCCTCTGTAAGCCTGACACCTTCCCCCCGCCCCCCCCCTACCCCGGGATCTTCCTCTGTAACCCCGACAACTTCCCCCCTCCCCCCCACCCCGGGATCTTCCTCTGTAACCCTGACTCCTTCCCCCACCACCCCCCCCACCCCGGATCTTCCTCTGTAACCCTGACACCTTCCCCCACCCCCACCCCCACCCCCGGGATCTTCCTCTGTAACCCTGACAACTTCCCCCACCCCCACCCCGGGATCTTCCTCTGTAACCCTGACACCTTCCCCCACCCCCACCCCGGGATCTTCCTCTGTAACCCCGACACCTTGCCCCACCCCCCCAACCCGGGATCTTCCTCTGTAACCCCGACACCATCCCCACCTCCCCCCCCACCCCGGGATCTTCCTCTGTAACCCCGACACCTTCCCCCTCCCTCCCCCCCACCCCGGGATCTTCCTCTGTAACCCCGACACCTTGCCCCACCCCCCCCTACCCCGGGATCTTCCTCTGTAACCCCGACATCTTCCCCCCCTCCCCCCCACCCCGGGATCTTCCTCTGTAACCCCGACACCTTCCCCCACCCCGGGATCTTCCTCTGTAACCCCGACACCTTCCCCCCCCCCCCTACCCCGGGATCTTCCTCTGTAACCCTGACACCTTCCCCCCCCCCACCCCGGGATCTTCCTCTGTAACCCCGACACCTTCCCCCCCTCCCCCGCACCCCGGGATCTTCCTCTGTAACCCCGACACCTTCCCCCCCTCCCCCCCACCCCGGGATCTTCCTCTGTAACCCTGACACCTTCCCCCCCCCCTACCCCGGGATCTTCCTCTGTAAACCCGACACCTTCCCCCCCCCCCCCACCCCGGGATCTTCCTCTGTAACCCCGACACCTTCCCCCTCCCCCACCCCGGGATCTTCCTCTGTAACCCCGACACCTTCCCCCTCCCCCCCACCCCGGGATCTTCCTCTGTAACCCCGACACCTTCCCCCCCCCCCATCCCCAGGATCTTCCTGTGTAACCCCGACACCTTCCCCCCCTCCCCCCCACCCCGGGATCTTCCTCTGTAACCCCGACACCTTCCCCCCCTCCCCCCCACCCCGGGATCTTCCTCTGTAACCCCGACACCTTCCCCCACCCCCACCCCGGGATCTTCCTCTGTAACCCCGACACCTTCCCCCCCTCCCCCCCACCCCGGGATCTTCCTCTGTAACCCCGACACCTTCCCCCCCACCCCCACCACCCCGGGATCTTCCTCTGTAACCCCGACACCTTCCCCCACCCCTACCCCGGGATCTTCCTGTGTAACCCCGACCCCTTCCCCCTTCCCCACAACCCCGGGATCTTCCTCTGTAACCCCGACACTTTCAGCCTCCCCCCCACCCCGGGAACTTCCTCTGTAACCCCGACACCTGCCCCACCCACCTACCCCGGGATCTTCCTCTGTAACCCTGACACCTTCCCCCACCCCCCTACCCCGGGATCTTCCTCTGTAACCCTGACACCTTCCCCCACCCCCCTACCCCGGGATCTTCCTCTGTAACCCCGACAATTACCCCCCCCACCCCCCCACCCCGGGATCTTCCTCTGTAACCCCGACACCTTCCCCCCCTCCCCCCTCACCCCGGGATCTTCCTCTGTAACCCCGACACCTTCCCCCTCCCCCTCACCCCGGGATCTTCCTCTGTAACCCCGACACCTTCCCCCCCCACCCCCAACCCCGGATCTTCCTTTGTAAACCTTGACACCTTCACCCCTCCCCCCCCTACCCCGGATCTTCCTCTGTAACCCCGAAACCTTCCCCCCCTCCCCCCGGGATCTTCCTCTGTAACCCCGACACCTTCCCCCTCCCCCCACCCCCGGGATCTTCCTCTGTAACCCCGACAACTTCCCCCTCCCCCCCGCCACGGCATCTTCCTCTGTAACCCCGACACCTTCCCCCACCCCCACCCCCGGGATCTTCCTCTGTAACCCCGACACCTTCCCCACCTCCCCCCCACCCCGGGATCTTCCTCTGTAACCCCGACACCTTCCCCCTCCCCCCCACCCCGGGATCTTCGTCTGTAACCCCGACACCTTCCCCACCTCCCCCCCACCCCGGGATCTTCCTCTGTAACCCTGACAACTTCCCCCCCTCCCCCCCACCCCGGGATCTTCCTCTGTAACCCCGACACCTTCCCCCCCTCCCCCCCACCCCGGGATCTTCCTCTGTAACCCCGACACCTTCCCCCTTCCCCCGGGATCTTCCTCTGTAACCCCGACACTTTCAGCCTCCCCCCCACCCCGGGATCTTCCTCTGTAACCCCGACACCTTCCCCCCCCTCCCCCCCACCCCGGGATCTTCCTCTGTAACCCTGACAACTTCCCCCCTCCCCCCCACCCCGGGATCTTCCTCTGTAACCCCGACACCTTCCCCCCCTCCCCCCCACCCCGGGATCTTCCTCTGTAACCCCGACACCTTCCCCCCCACCCGCCCACCCCCCGGGATCTTCCTCTGTAACCCCGACACCTTCCCCCACCCCTACCCCGGGGTCTTCCTGTGTAACCCCGACCCCTTCCCCCTTCCCCACAACCCCGGGATCTTCCTCTGTAACCCCGACACTTTCAGCCTCCCCCCCACCCCGGGATCTTCCTCTGTAACCCCGACACTTTCCCCCCCCACCCCCCCACCCCGGGATCTTCCTCTGTAACCCTGACACCTTCCCCCCCTCCCCCCCACCCCGGGATCTGCCTCTGTAACCCCGACACCTTCCCCCCCACCCCCCTCACCCCGGGATCTTCCTCTGTAACCCCGACACCTTCCCCCTCCCCCTCACCCCGGGATCTTCCTCTGTAACCCCGACACCTTCCCCCCCCACCCCCAACCCCGGGATCTTCCTTTGTAACCTTGACACCTTACCCCCCTCCCCCCCCTACCCCGGGATCTTCCTCTGTAAACCCGACACCTTGCCCCTCCCCCCCACCCCGGGATCTTCCTCTGTAACCCCGACACCTTCCCCCAACCCCCCCACCCCGGGATCTTCCTCTGTAACCCCGACACCTTCCCCCTCCCCCCCACCCCCGGGATCTTCCTCTGTAACCCCGACACCTTCCCCCCCTCCCCCGGGATCTTCCTCTGTAAACCCGACACCTTGCCCCTCCCCCCCACCCCGGGATCTTCCTCTGTAACCCCGACACCTTCCCCCAACCCCCCCACCCCGGGATCTTCCTCTGTAACCCCGACACCTTCCCCCTCCCCCCCACCCCGGGATCTTCCTCTGTAACCCTGACACCTTCCCCCCCCTCCCCCCACCCCGGGATCTTCCTCTGTAACCCCGACACCTTCCCCCTCCCCCCCACCCCGGGATCTTCCTCTGTAACCCCGAAACCTTCCCCCCCTCCCCCCCACCCCGGGATCTTCCTCTGTAACCCCGAAACCTTCCCCCCCTCCCCCCCACCCCGGGATCTTCCTCTGTAACCCCGAAACCTTCCCACCCCCCCCCACCCCGGGATCTTCCTCTGTAACCCTGACTCCTTCCCCCACCCCCACCCCCACCCCCGGGATCTTCCTCTGTAACCCTGACACCTTCCCCACCCCCACCCCGGGATCTTCCTCTGTAACCCCGACACCTTCCACCCTCCCCCCACCCCGGGATCTTCCTCTGTAACCCCGACAGCTTCCCCCTCCCCCCTACCCCGGGATCTTCCTCTGTAACCCCGACACCTTCCCACCCCCCCCACCCCGGGATCTTCCTCTGTAACCCCGACACCTCCCCCCCTCCCCCCCACCCCGGGATCTTCCTCTGTAACCCCGACACCTTCCCCAGCCCCACCCCGGGATCTTCCTCTGTAACCCCGACACCTTGCCCCACCCCCCCCAACCCGGGATCTTCCTCTGTAACCCCGACACCTTCCCTCCCTCCCCCCCACCCCGGGATCTTCCTCTGTAACCCCGACACCTTGCCCCACCCCCCCCACCCCGGGATCTTCCTCTGTAACCCCGACATCTTCCCCCCCTCCCCCCCACCCGGGGATCTTCCTCTGTAACCCCGACACCTTCCCCCACCCCCACCCACCCCCCCCAGGATCTTGCTCTGTAACCCTGACACCTTCCCCACCCCCCACCCCGGGATCTTCCTCTGTAACCCCGACACCTTCCCCCCCACCCCCCCACCCCGGGATCTTCCTCTGTAACCCCGACACCTTCCCCACCCCACCCCGGGATCTTCCCCTGTAACCCCGACACCTTCCCCCCCTCCCCCCACCCCGGGATCTTCCTCTGTAACCCCGACACCTTCCCCCCTCCCCCGCACCCCGGGATCTTCCTCTAAAACCCCGACACCTTCCCCCCCTCCCCCCCACCCCGGGATCTTCCTCTGTAACCCTGACACCTTCCCCCCCACACACCCCCCCACCCCGGGATCTTCCTCTGTAACCCTGACACCTTCCCCCCCTCCCCCTCACCCCGGGATCTTCCTCTGTAACCCCGACAACTTCCCTCTCCCCCCCCCCCTACCCCGGGATCTTCCTCTGTAACCCTGACACCTTCCCTCTCCCCCCACCCCCACCCCGGGATCTTCCTCTGTAACCCCGACACCTTCCCTCTCCCCCCCCCCCCTACCCCGGGATCTTCCTCTGTAAACCTGACACCATCCCCCCCCCCCACCCCGGGATCTTCCTCTGTAACCCCGACACCTTCCCCCACCCCTACCCCGGGATCTTCCTGTGTAACCCCGACCCCTTCCCCCTTCCCCACAACCCCGGGATCTTCCTCTGTAACCCCGACACTTTCAGCCTCCCCCCCACCCCGGGATCTTCCTCTGTAACCCCGACACTTTCCCCCCCCACCCCCCCACCCCGGGATCTTCCTCTGTAACCCTGACACCTTCCCCCCCTCCCCCCCACCCCGGGATCTGCCTCTGTAACCCCGACACATTCCCCACCCCCACCCCGGGATCTTCCTCTGTAACCCCGACACCTTCCCCCCCACCCCCCTCACCCCGGGATCTTCCTCTGTAACCCCGACACCTTCCCCCTCCCCCTCACCCCGGGATCTTCCTCTGTAACCCCGACACCTTCCCCCCCCACCCCCAACCCCGGGATCTTCCTTTGTAACCTTGACACCTTACCCCCCTCCCCCCCCACCCCGGGATCTTCCTCTTTTACCCCGACACCTTCCCCCCCTCCCCCGGGATCTTCCTCTGTAAACCCGACACCTTGCCCCTCCCCCCCACCCCGGGATCTTCCTCTGTAACCCCGACACCTTCCCCCCCTCCCCCCCACCCCGGGATCTTCCTCTGTAACCCCGAAACCTTCCCACCCCCCCCCATCCCGGGATCTTCCTCTGTAACCCCGACACCTTCCCCCCTCCCCCCCACCCCGGGATCTTCCTCTGTAACCCTGACTCCTTCCCCCACCCCCACCCCCACCCCCGGGATCTTCCTCTGTAACCCTGACACCTTCCCCCACCCCCACCCCGGGATCTTCCTCTGTAACCCCGACACCTTCCACCCTCCCCCCCACCCCGGGATCTTCCTCTGTAACCCCGACAGCTTCCCCCTCCCCCCTACCCCGGGATCTTCCTCTGTAACCCCGACACCTTCCCACCCCCCCCACCCCGGGATCTTCCTCTGTAACCCCGACACCTTCCCCCCCTCCCCCCCCACCCCGGGATCTTCCTCTGTAACCCCGACACCTTGCCCCACCCCCCCCAACCCGGGATCTTCCTCTGTAACCCCGACACCTTCCCTCCCTCCCCCCCACCCCGGGATCTTCCTCTGTAACCCCGACACCTTGCCCCACCCCCCCCACCCCGGGATCTTCCTCTGTAACCCCGACATCTTCCCCCCCTCCCCCCCACCCGGGGATCTTCCTCTGTAACCCCGACACCTTCCCCCCCTCCCCCCCACCCCCGGGATCTTCCTCCGTAACCCCGACACCTTCCCCCCCACCCCGGGATCTTCCTCTGTAACCCCGACACCTTCCCCCACCCCCACCCACCCCCCCCAGGATCTTGCTCTGTAACCCTGACACCTTCCCCACCCCCCACCCCGGGATCTTCCTCTGTAACCCCGACACCTTCCCCCCCACCCCCCCACCCCGGGATCTTCCTCTGTAACCCCGACACCTTCCCCCCCTCCCCCCACCCCGGGATCTTCCTCTGTAACCCTGACACCTTCCCCCTCCCCCACACCCCGGGATCTTCCTCTGTAACCCCGACACCTTCCCCACCCCACCCCGGGATCTTCCCCTGTAACCCCGACACCTTCCCCCCCTCCCCCCACCCCGGGATCTTCCTCTGTAACCCCGACACCTTCCCCCCTCCCCCGCACCCCGGGATCTTCCTCTAAAACCCCGACACCTTCCCCCCCTCCCCCCCACCCCGGGATCTTCCTCTGTAACCCTGACACCTTCCCCCCCACCCCCCCCCCCACCCCGGGATCTTCCTCTGTAACCCCGACACCTTCCCCCCCTCCCCCCCACCCCGGGATCTTCCTCTGTAACCCCGACACCTTCCCCCCCTCCCCCCTACCCCGGGATCTTCCTCTGTAAACCTGACACCTTCCCCCCGCCCCACCCCGGGATCTTCCTCTGTAACCCCGACACCTTCCCCCTCCCCCCCACCCCGGGATCTTCCTCTGTAACCCTGACACCTTCCCCCCCTCCCCCACCCCGGGATCTTCCTCTGTAACCCCGACACCTTCCCCCTCCCCCCCACCCCCCACCCCGGGATCTTCCTCTGTAACCCCGACACCTTCCCCCACCCCTACCCCGGGATCTTCCTGTGTAACCCCGACCCCTTCCCCCTTCCCCACAACCCCGGGATCTTCCTCTGTAACCCCGACACTTTCAGCCTCCCCCCCACCCCGGGATCTTCCTCTGTAACCCCGACACCTTCCCCCTCCCCCTCACCCCGGGATCTTCCTCTGTAACCCCGACACCTTCCCCCCCCACCCCCAACCCCGGGATCTTCCTTTGTAAACTTGACACCTTCCGCCCCTCCCCCCCCTACCCCGGGATCTTCCTCTGTAACCCCGACACCTTCCCCCCCTCCCCCCGGGATCTTCCTCTGTAACCCCGACACCTTCCCCCTCCCCCCCACCCCGGGATCTTCCTCTGTAACCCCGACACCTTCCCCCTCCCCCCCACCAAGGCATCTTCCTCTGTAACCCCGACACCTTCCCCCACCCCCACCCCCGGGATCTTCCTCTGTAACCCCGACACCTTCCCCACCTCCACCCCACCCCGGGATCTTCCTCTGTAACCCCGACACCTTCCCCCTCCCCCCCACTCCGGGATCTTCCTCTGTAACCCTGACACCTTCCCCCTCCCCCCCACCCCGGGATCTTCCTCTGTAACCCCGACACCTTCCCCACCTCCCCCCCACCCCGGGATCTTCCTCTGTAACCCTGACACCTTCCCCACCTCCCCCCCACCCCGGGATCTTCCTCTGTAACCCTGACACCTTCCCCCTCCCCCCTACACCGGGATCTTACTCTGTAACCCCGACACCTTCCCCCCCCCACCCCCACCCCGGGATCTTCCTCTGTAACCCCGACACCTTCCCCCTCACCCTGGGATCTTCCTCTGTAACCCCGACACCTTCCCCCTCCCCCCTACACCGGGATCTTACTCTGTAACCCCGACACCTTCCCCCCCCCACCCCCACCCCGGGATCTTCCTCTGTATCCCTGACACCTTCCCCCAACCCCCCCACCCCGGGATCTTCCTCTGTAACCCCGACACCTTCCCCCCCCTCCCCCCCCTACCCCGGGATCTTCCTCTGTAACCCCGACACCTTCCCCCAACCCCCCCACCCCGGGATCTTCCTCTGTAACCCAGACACCTTCCCCCCCCTCCCCCCCACCCCCGGGATCTTCCTCTGTAACCCCGACACCTTCCCCCAACCCCCCCACCCCGGGATCTTCCTCTGTAACCCAGACACCTTCCCCCCCTCCCCCCCTACCGCGGGATCTTCCTCTGTAACCCCGACACCTTCCCCCCCTCCCCCGGGATCTTCCTCTGTAACCCCGACATCTTCACCCCTCCCCCCCACCCCGGGATCTTCCTCTGTAACCCCGACACCGTCCCCCAACCCCACCCCCGGGATCTTCCTCTGTAACCCCGACACCTTCCCCCACCCACACCTCCCCCCGGGATCTTCCTCTGTAACCCCGACACCTTCCCCACATCCCCCCCACCCCGGGATCTTCCTCTGTAACCCCGACACCTTCGCCCTCCCCCCCCCACCCCGGGATCTTCCTCTGTAACCCCGACAAATTCGCCCCCTACCCCCCACCCCGGGATCTTCCTCTGTAACCCCGACACCTTCCGCCCCCCCACCCCCGGGATCTTCCTCTGTAACCCTGACACCTTCCCCCTCCCCCACCCCCACCCCCGGGATCTTCCTCTGTAACCCCGACACCTTCCACCTCCCCCACCCCCACCCCCGGGATCTTCCTCTGTAACCCCGACACCTTCCCCCACGCCCACCCCGGGATCTTCCTCTGTAACCCCGACACCTTATACCCCTCCCCCACACCCCGGGATCTTCCCCTGTAACCCCGACACCTTCCCCCCTCCCCCCCACCCCGGGATCTTCCTCTGTAACCCTGAAACCTTCCCCCACCCCCACCCCGGGATCTTCCTCTGTAACCCCGACACCTTCCCCCTCCCCCACCCCCTCCCCCGGGATCTTCCTCTGTAACCCCGACAACTTCCCCCTCCCCCCCACCCCGGGATCTTCCTCTGTAACACCGACACATTCCCCCCTCCACCCCCACCCCGGGATCTTCCTCTGTAACCCTGACACCTTCCCCCCCTCCCCCCCAACCCGGGATCTTCCTCTGTAACCCCGAAACCTTCCCACCCCCCCCCACCCCGGGATCTTCCTCTGTAACCCCGACAACTTCCCCCCTCCCCCCCACCCCGGGATCTTCCTCTGTAACCCTGACTCCTTCCCCCACCCCCACCCCCACCCCCGGGATCTTCCTCTGTAACCCTGACACCTTCCCCCACCCCCACCCCGGGATCTTCCTCTGTAACCCCGACACCTTCCCCCCCACCCCCCCACCCCGGGATCTTCCTCTGTAACCCCGACACCTTCCCCCCCTCCCCCCCACCCCGGGATCTTCCTCTGTAACCCTGACACCTTCCCCCTCCCCCACACCCCGGGATCTTCCTCTGTAACCCCGACACCTTCCCCACCCCACCCCGGGATCTTCCCCTGTAACCCCGACACCTTCCCCCCCTCCCCCCACCCCGGGATCTTCCTCTGTAACCCCGACACCTTCCCCCCTCCCCCGCACCCCGGGATCTTCCTCTAAAACCCCGACACCTTCCCCCCCTCCCCCCCACCCCGGGATCTTCCTCTGTAACCCTGACACCTTCCCCCCCACACCCCCCCCACCCCGGGATCTTCCTCTGTAACCCTGACACCTTCACCCACCCCCACCCCGGGATCTTCCTCTGTAACCCCGACACCTTCCCTCTCCCCCCCCCCCTACCCCGGGATCTTCCTCTGTAACCCCGACACCTTCCCCCTCCCCCCCACCCCGGGATCTTCCTCTGTAACCCTGACACCTTCCCCCCCTCCCCCACACCGGGATCTTCCTCTGTAACCCCGACACCTTCCCCCTCCCCCCCACCCCCCACCCCGGGATCTTCCTCTGTAACCCCGACACCTTCCCCCACCCCTACCCCGGGATCTTCCTGTGTAACCCCGACCCCTTCCCCCTTCCCCACAACCCCGGGATCTTCCTCTGTAACCCCGACACTTTCAGCCTCCCCCCCACCCCGGGATCTTCCTCTGTAACCCTGACACCTTCCCCCACCCCCCTACCCCGGGATCTTCCTCTGTAACCCCGACACTTTCCCCCCCCACTCCGGGATCTTCCTCTGTAACCCCGACACCTTCCCCCCCTCCCCCCTCACCCCGGGATCTTCCTCTGTAACCCCGACACCTTCCCCCTCCCCCTCACCCCGGGATCTTACTCTGTAACCCCGACACCTTCCCCCCCCACCCCCAACCCCGGGATCTTCCTTTGTAAACTTGACACCTTCCCCCCCTCCCCCCCCTACCCCGGGATCTTCCTCTGTAACCCCGACACCTTCCCCCCCTCCCCCGGGATCTTCCTCTGTAACCCCGACACCTTCCCCCTCCCCCCCACCCCGGGATCTTCCTCTGTAACCCCGACACCTTCCCCCTCCCCCCCACCCCGGGATCTTCCTCTGTAACCCCGACACCTTCCCCCACCCCCACCCCCGGGATCTTCCTCTGTAACCCCGACACCTTCCCCACCTCCACCCCACCCCGGGATCTTCCTCTGTAACCCCGACACCTCCCCCTCCCCCCCACTCCGGGATCTTCCTCTGTAACCCTGACACCTTCCCCCTCCCCCCCACCCCGGGATCTTCCTCTGTAACCCCGACACCTTCCCCACCTCCCCCCCACCCCGGGATCTTCCTCTGTAACCCCGACACCTTCCCCCTCCCCCCCACCACGGCATCTTCCTCTGTAACCCCGACACCTTCCCCCACCCCCACCCCCGGGATCTTCCTCTGTAACCCCGACACCTTCCCCACCTCCCCCCCACCCCGGGATCTTCCTCTGTAACCCTGACACCTTCCCCCTCCCCCCTACACCGGGATCTTACTCTGTAACCCCGACACCTTCCCCCCCCCACCCCCCACCCCGGGATCTTCCTCTGTAACCCCGACACCTTCCCCCTCACCCTGGATCTTCCTCTGTAACCCCGACACCTTCCCCTCCCCCCTACACCGGGATCTTACTCTGTAACCCCGACACCTTCCCCCCCCCACCCCCACCCCGGGATCTTCCTCTGTATCCCTGACACCTTCCCCCAACCCCCCCACCCCGGATCTTCCTCTGTAACCCCGACACCTTCCCCCCCTCCCCCGGGATCTTCCTCTGTAACCCCGACATCTTCACCCCTCCCCCCCACCCCGGGATCTTCCTCTGTAACCCCGACACCGTCCCCCAACCCCACCCCCGGGATCTTCCTCTGTAACCCCGACACCTTCCCCACCCACACCTCCCCCCGGGATCTTCCTCTGTAACCCCGACACCTTCCCCACATCCCCCCCACCCCGGGATCTTCCTCTGTAACCCCGACACCTTCGCCCTCCCCCCCCACCCCGGGATCTTCCTTGTAACCCCGACAAATTCGCCCCCTCCCCCCCACCCCGGGATCTTCCTCTGTAACCCCGACACCTTCCGCCCCCCCACCCCCGGGATCTTCCTCTGTAACCCTGACACCTTCCCCCTCCCCCACCCCCACCCCCGGGATCTTCCTCTGTAACCCCGACACCTTCCACCTCCCCCACCCCCACCCCCGGGATCTTCCTCTGTAACCCCGACACCTTCCCCCACGCCCACCCCGGGATCTTCCTCTGTAACCCCGACACCTTATACCCCTCCCCCACACCCCGGGATCTTCCCCTGTAACCCCGACACCTTCCCCCCTCCCCCCCACCCCGGGATCTTCCTCTGTAACCCTGAAACCTTCCCCCACCCCCACCCCGGGATCTTCCTCTGTAACCCCGACACCTTCCCCCTCCCCCACCCCCACCCCCGGGATCTTCCTCTGTAACCCCGACAACTTCCCCCTCCCCCCCACCCCGGGATCTTCCTCTGTAACACCGACACATTCCCCCCTCCACCCCCACCCCGGGATCTTCCTCTGTAAGCCCGACACCTTCCCCCCCCCCCCCTCCCCCGGGATCTTCCTCTGTAACCCCGACACCTTCCCCCTCCCCCCCCACCCCGGGATCTTCCTCCGTAACCCCGACACCTTCCCCCTCCCCCCCACCACGGCATCTTCCTCTGTAACCCCGACACCTTCCCCACCTCCCCCCCACCCCGGGATCTTCCTCTGTAACCCCGACACCTTCCCCCTCCCCCCCACTCCGGGATCTTCCTCTGTAACCCCGACACCTTCCCCACCTCCCCCCCACCCCGGGATCTTCCTCTGTAACCCCGACACCTTCCCCCTCCCCCTGGGATCTTCCTCTGTAACCCCGACACCTTCCCCATCCCCCCCACCCCGGGATCTTCCTCTGTAACCCCGACACCGTCCCCCAACCCCACCCCCGGGATCTTCCTCTGTAACCCCGACACCTTCCCCCACCCCCACCTCCCCCCGGGATCTTCCTCTGTAACCCCGACACCTTCCCCACCTCCCCCCCACCCCGGGATCTTCCTCTGTAACCCCGACAAATTCGCCCCCGCCCCCCCACCCCGGGATCTTCCTCTGTAACCCCGACACCTTCCCCCGCACCCCCCCCACCCCGGGATCTTCCTCTGTAACCCCGACACCTTCCGCCCCCCCACCCCCGGGATCTTCCTCTGTAACCCTGACACCTTCCCCCTCCCCCACCCCCACCCCCGGATCTTCCTCTGTAACCCCGACACTTTCCACCTCCCCCACCCCCACCCCCGGGATCTTCCTCTGTAACCCTGACACCTTATACCCCTCCCCCACACCCCGGGATCTTCCTCTGTAACCTCGACAACTTCCCCCACGCCCACCCCGGGATCTTCCTCTGTAACCCCGACACCTTCCCCCACGCCCACCCCGGGATCTTCCTCTGTAACCCCGACACCTTATACCCCTCCCCCACACCCCGGGATCTTCCCCTGTAACCCCGACACCTTCCCCCCTCCCCCCCACCCCGGGATCTTCCTCTGTAACCCTGACACCTTCCCCCCCCCCACCCCGGGATCTTCCTCTGTAACCCCGACACCTTCCCCCTCCCCCACCCCCACGTCCGGGATCTTCCTCTGTAACCCCGACAACTTCCCCCTCCCCCCCACCCCGGATCTTCCTCTGTAACACCGACACATTCCCCCCTCCACCCCCACCCCGGGATCTTCCTCTGTAAGCCCGACACCTTCCCCCCCCCCCTACCCCGGGATCTTCCTCTGTAACCCCGACACCTTGCCCCTCCCCCCCACCCCGGGATCTTCCTCTGTAACCCCGACACCTTCCCCCCCTCCCTCCCTACCCCGGGATCTTCCTCTGTAACCCAGAAACCTTCCCCCCCTCCCCCCCACCCCGGGATCTTCCTCTGTAACCCCGACACCTTCCCCCACCCCCACCCCGGGATCTTCCTCTGTAACCCCGATACCTTCCCCCCCTCCCCCCCTACCCCGGGATCTTCCTCTGTAACCCTGACACCTTCCCCCCCCACACCCCGGGATCTTCCTCTGTAACCCTGACACCTTCCCCCCCTCCCCCACACCCCGGGATCTTCCTCTGTAACCCTGACACCTTCCCCCCCTCCCCCCCACCCCGGGATCTTCCTCTGTAACCCCGACACCGTCCCCCAACCCCACCCCCGGGATCTTCCTCTGTAACCCCGACACCTTCCCCCACCCCCACCTCCCCCCGGGATCTTCCTCTGTAACCCTGACACCTTCCCCCACCCCGGGATCTTCCTCTGTAACCCCGACAAATTCGCCCCCTCCCCCCCAACCCCGGGATCTTCCTCTGTAACCCCGACACCTTCCCCCGCTCCGCCCCACCCCAGGATCTTCCTCTGTAACCCCGACACCTTCCGCCCCCCCACCCCCGGGATCTGCCTCTGTAACCCTGACACCTTCCCCCTCCCCCACCCCCACCCCCGGGATCTTCCTCTGTAACCCCGACACCTTCCACCTCCCCCACCCCCACCCCCGGGATCTTCCTCTGTAACCCCGACACCTTCCCCCACGCCCACCCCGGGATCTTCCTCTGTAACCCCGACACCTTATACCCCTCCCCCACACCCCGGGATCTTCCTCTATAACCCCGACACCTTCCCCCCTCCCCCCCACCCCGGGATCTTCCTCTGTAACCCTGACACCTTCCCCCCCCCCACCCCGGGATCTTCCTCTGTAACCCCGACACCTTCCCCCTCCCCCACCCCCACCCCCGGGATCTTCCTCTGTAACCCCGACAACTTCCCCCTCCCCCCCACCCCGGGATCTTCCTCTGTAACACCGACACATTCCCCCCTCCACCCCCACCCCGGGATCTTCCTCTGTAAGCCCGACACCTTCCCCCCCCCCCTACCCCGGGATCTTCCTCTGTAACCCCGACACCTTGCCCCTCCCCCCCACCCCGGGATCTTCCTCTGTAACCCCGACACCTTCCCCCCCACCCCCCCTACCCCGGGATCTTCCTCTGTAACCCAGAAACCTTCCCCCCCTCCCCCCCACCCCGGGATCTTCCTCTGTAACCCCGACACCTTCCCCCACCCCCACCCCGGATCTTCCTCTGTAACCCCGACACCTTCCCCCCCTCCCCCCCTACCCCGGGATCTTCCTCTGTAACCCTGACACCTTCCCCCCCTCCCCCACACCCTGGGATCTTCCTCTGTAACCCCGACACCTTCCCCCCTCCCCCCTACCCTGGGATCTTCCTCTGTAACCCCGACAACTTCCCCCCCCCCCCCCACCCCGGGATCTTCCTCTGTAACCCTGACACCTTCCCCCCCACACACCCCGGGATCTTCCTCTGTAACCCCGACACCTTCCCCCCACCCCCCCACCCCGGGATCTTCCTCTGTAACCCCGACACCTTCCCCCCCTTCCCCCCTTCCCCGGGATCTTCCTCTGTAACCCCGACACCTTCCCCCACCCTGGGATCGTCCTCTGTAACCCCGACACCTTCCCCCTCCCCCACCCCCCACCCCGCGATCTTCCTCTGTAACCTCGACAACTTCCCCCCCCCACCCCGGGATCTTCCTCTGTAACCCCGACACCTTCCCCCCCTCCCCCCCACCCCGGGATCTTCCTCTGTAACCCTGACACCTTCCCCCCCTCCCCCTCACCCCGGGATCTTCCTCTGTAACCCTGACACCTTCCCCCCTCCACCCCCGGGATCTTCCTCTGTAACCCCGACACCTTCCCCCTCCCCCACCCCCCACCCCGGGATCTTCCTCTGTAACCCCGACACCTTCCCCCCTCCCCCCTACCCCGGGATCTTCCTCTGTAACCCCGACACCTTCCCCCTCCCCCCTACCCTGGGATCTTCCTCTGTAACCCCGACACCTTCCCCCACCCCCACCCCGGGATCTTCCTCTGTAACCCTGACACTTCCCCCCCCCAACCCCACCCCGGGATCTTCCTCTGTAACCCCGACACCTTCCCCCCCACCCCCCCACCCCGGGATCTTCCTCTGTAACCCCGACACCTTCCCCCTCCCCCCCACCCCGGGATCTTCCTCTGTAACCCCGACACCTTCCCCCCTCCCCCGCACCCCGGGATCTTCCTCTGTAACCCCGACACCTTCCCCCCCTCCCCCCCCACCCCGGGATCTTCCTCTGTAACCCTGAAACCTTCCCCCCCTCCCCCCTACACCGGGATCTTCCTCTCTAACCCCGACACCTTCCCCCAACCACCCCACCCCGGGATCTTCCTCTGTAAACCCGACACCTTCCCCCACCACCCCGGGATCTTCCTCTGTAACCCCGACACCTTCCCCCCCTCCCCCCCACCCCGGGATCTTCCTC
This sequence comes from Carcharodon carcharias, assembly GCF_017639515.1. Classification (NCBI taxonomy): domain Eukaryota; kingdom Metazoa; phylum Chordata; class Chondrichthyes; order Lamniformes; family Lamnidae; genus Carcharodon; species Carcharodon carcharias. The sequence goes on from NW_024471111.1 coordinate 125,346, forward strand.
TGTAACCCTGACACCTTCCGCCCCTCCCCCCTACCCCGGGATCTTCCTCTGTAACCCTGACACCTTCCCCCCCTCCCCCCCACCCCGGGATCTTCCTCTGTAACCCCGACAACTTCCCCCCTCCCCCCCACCCCGGGATCTTCCTCTGTAACCCCGACACCTTCCCCCCCCCCACCCCGGGATCTTCCACTGTAACCCCAACACCTTCCCCCCCCCCCACCCCGGGATCTTCCTCTGTAACCCCGACACCTTCCACCTCCCCCACCCCCACCCCCGGGATCTTCCTCTGTAACCCCGACACCTTCCCCCACGCCCACCCCGGGATCTTCCTCTGTAACCCCGACACCTTATACCCCTCCCCCACACCCCGGGATCTTCCTCTGTAACCCCGACACCTTCCCCCCTCCCCCCCACCCCGGGATCTTCCTCTGTAACCCTGACACCTTCCCCCCCCCCCACCCCGGGATCTTCCTCTGTAACCCCGACACCTTCCCCTCCCCCACCCCCACCCCCGGGATCTTCCTCTGTAACCCCGACAACTTCCCCCTCCCCCCCACCCCGGGATCTTCCTCTGTAACACCGACACATTCCCCCCTCCACCCCCACCCCGGGATCTTCCTCTGTAAGCCCGACACCTTCCCCCCCCCCCCTACCCCGGGATCTTCCTCTGTAACCCCGACACCTTGCCCCTCCCCCCCACCCCGGGATCTTCCTCTGTAACCCCGACACCTTCCCCCCCTCCCCCCCTACCCCGGGATCTTCCTCTGTAACCCAGAAACCTTCCCCCCCTCCCCCCCACCCCGGGATCTTCCTCTGTAACGCCGACACCTTCCCCCACCCCCACCCCGGGATCTTCCTCTGTAACCCCGACACCTTCCCCCCCTCCCCCCCTACCCCGGGATCTTCCTCTGTAACCCTGACACCTTCCCCCCCTCCCCCACACCCCGGGATCTTCCTCTGTAACCCTGACACCTTCCCCCCCCCACACCCCGGGATCTTCCTCTGTAACCCCGACACCTTCCCCCCCTTCCCCCCTTCCCCGGGATCTTCCTCTGTAACCCCGACACCTTCCCCCACCCTGGGATCGTCCTCTGTAATCCCGACACCTTCCCCCTCCCCCACCCCCCACCCCGGGATCTTCCTCTGTAACCTCGACAACTTCCCCCCCCACCCCGGGATCTTCCTCTGTAACCCCGACACCTTCCCCCCCTCCCCCCCACCCCGGGATCTTCCTCTGTAACCCCGACACCTTCCCCCTCCCCCACCCCCCACCCCGGGATCTTCCTCTGTAACCCCGACACCTTCCCCCCCTCCCCCACACCCCGGGATCTTCCTCTGTAACCCCGACACCTTCCCCCCCTCCCCCCTACCCCGGGATCTTCCTCTGTAACCCCGACACCTTCCCCCTCCCCCCTACCGTGGGATCTTCCTCTGTAACCCCGACACCTTCCCCCACCCCCACCCCGGGATCTTCCTCTGTAACCCCGACACCTTCCCCCCTCCCCCGCACCCCGGGATCTTCCTCTGTAACCCCGACACCTTCCCCCCCTCCCCCCCCACCCCGGGATCTTCCTCTGTAACCCTGAAACCTTCCCCCCCTCCCCCCTACCCCGGGATCTTCCTCTGTAACCCCGACACCTTCCCCCAACCACCCCACCCCGGGATCTTCCTCTGTAAACCCGACACCTTCCCCCCGCACCCCCACCCCGGGATCTTCCTCTGTAACCCTGACACCTTCCCCCCTCCCCCCTACCCCGGGATCTTCCTCTGTAACCCTGACACCTTCCCCCCCTCCCCCCCCACCCCGGGATCTTCCTCTGTAACCCCGACAACTTCCCCCCTCCCCCCCACCCCGGGATCTTCCTCTGTAACCCCGACACCTACCCCCCCCCCCACCCAGGGATCTTCCACTGTAACCCCAACACCTTCCCCCCCCCCCCACCCCGGGATCTTCCTCTGTAACCCCGACACCTTCCACCTCCCCCACCCCCACCCCCGGGATCTTCCACTGTAACCCCGACACCTTATCCCCCTCCCCCCCACCCCGGGAGCTTCCTCTGTAACCCCGTCACCTTCCCCCCCTCCCCCTCACCCCGGGATCTTCCTCTGTAACCCCGACACCTTCCCCCCCTCCCCCCCACCCCGGGATCTTCCTCTGTAACCCCGTCACCTTCCCCCCCTCCCCCTCACCCCGGGATCTTCCTCTGTAACCCCGACACCTTCCCCCCCTCCCCCCCACCCCGGGATCTTCCTCTGTAACCCCGACACCTTCCCCCTCCCACACCCCCCACCCCGGGATCTTCCTCTGTAACCCCGACACCTTCCCCCCCTCCCCCCCACCCCGGGATCTTCCTCTGTAACCCCGACACCTTCCCCCCTCCCCCCCACCCCGGGATCTTCCTCTGTAACCCTGACACCTTCCCCCCCTCCCCCCCACCCCGGGATCTTCCTCTGTAACCCCGACACCTTCCCCCACCCCCCTACCCCGGGAACTTCCTCTGTAACCCCGACACCTTCCCCCTCCCCCCCCCGCCCCGGGATCTTCCTCTGTAACCCCGACACCTTCCCCACCCCCACCCCGGGATCTTCCTCTGTAACCCCGACACCTTCCCCCCTTCCCCCCCACCCCGGGATCTTCCTCTGTAACCCCGACACCTTCCCCCTCCCCCCTACCCTGGGATCTTCCTCTGTAACCCCGACACCTTCCCCCACCCCCAGCCCGGGATCTTCCTCTGTAACCCTGACACTTCCCCCCCCCCACCCCCACCCCGGGATCTTCCTCTGTAACCCCGACACCTTCCCCCACCCCCACCCCGGGGTCTTCCTCTGCAACCCCGACACCTTCCCCCCCTCCCCCCCCACCCCGGGATCTTCCTCTGTAACCCCGACACCTTCCCCACCTCCCCCCCTACCCCGGGATCTTCCTCTGTAACCCCGACACATTGCCCCAACCCCCCCACCCCGGGATCTTCCTCTGTAACCCTGAAACCTTCCCCCGCTCCCCCCCACCCCGGGATCTTCCTCTGTAACCCCGACACCTTCCGCCCCCCCACCCCCGGGATCTTCCTCTGTAACCCTGACACCTTCCCCCTCCCCCACCCCCACCCCCGGGATCTTCCTCTGTAACCCCGACACCTTCCACCTCCCCCACCCCCACACCCCGGGATCTTCCTCTGTAACCCCGACACCTTCCCCCCTCCCCCCCACCCCGGGATCTTCCTCTGTAAACCCGACACCTTCCCCCTCCCCCACCCCCACCCCCGGGATCTTCCTCTGTAACCCCGACAACTTCCCCCTCCCCCCCACCCCGGGATCTTCCTCTGTAAGCCCGACACCTTCCCCCCCCCTACCCCGGGATCTTCCTCTGTAACCCCGACACCTTGCCCCTCCCCCCCACCCCGGGATCTTCCTCTGTAACCCCGACACCTTCCCCCCCTCCCCACCTACCCCGGGATCTTCCTCTGTAACCCAGAAACCTTCCCCCCCTCCCCCCCACCCCGGGATCTTCCTCTGTAACCCCGACACCTTCCCCCACCCCCACCCCGGGATCTTCCTCTGTAACCCCGACACCTTCCCCCCCTCCCCCCCTACCCCGGGATCTTCCTCTGTAACCCTGACACCTTCCCCCCCTCCCCCCCACCCCGGGATCTTCCTCTGTAACCCCGACACCGTCCCCCAACCCCACCCCCGGGATCTTCCTCTGTAACCCCGACACCTTCCCCCACCCCCACCTCCCCCCGGGATCTTCCTCTGTAACCCCGACACCTTCCCCCACCCCGGGATCTTCCTCTGTAACCCCGACAAATTCGCCCCCTCCCCCCCACCCCGGGATCTTCCTCTGTAACCCTGACACCTTCCCCCACCCCGGGATCTTCCTCTGTAACCCCGACAAATTCGCCCCCTCACCCCCACCCCGGGATCTTCCTCTGTAACCCCGACACCTTCCGCCCCCCCACCCCCGGGATCTGCCTCTGTAACCCTGACACCTTCCCCCCCTCCCCCCCACCCCGGGATCTTCCTCTGTAACCCTGACACCTTCCCCCTCCCCCACCCCCACCCCCGGGATCTTCCTCTGTAACCCCGACACCTTCCACCTCCCCCACCCCCACCCCCGGGATCTTCCACTGTAACCCCGACACCTTCCCCCACGCCCACCCCGGGATCTTCCTCTGTAACCCCGACACCTTATACCCCTCCCCCACACCCCGGGATCTTCCTCTGTAACCCCGACACCTTCCCCCCTCCCCCCCACCCCGGGATCTTCCTCTGTAACCCTGACACCTTCCCCCCCCCCCACCCCGGGATCTTCCTCTGTAACCCCGACACCTTCCCCCTCCCCCACCCCCACCCCCGGGATCTTCCTCTGTAACCCCGACAACTTCCCCCTCCCCCCCACCCCGGGATCTTCCTCTGTAACCCCGACACCTTCCCCCCTCCCCCCCACCCCCGGGATCTTCCTCTGTAACCCCGACACCTTTCCCCCCTCCCCCCCACCCCGAGATCTTCCTCTGTAACCCCGACACCTTCCCCCCCTCCCCCCCCTACCCCGGGATCTTCCTCTGTAAGCCCGACACCTTCCCCCCACCCCTACCCCGGGATCTTCCTCTGTAACCCCGACACCTTGCCCCTCCCCCCCACCCCGGGATCTTCCTCTGTAACCCCGACACCTTCCCCCCCTCCCCCCCTACCCCGGGATCTTCCTCTGTAACCCAGAAACCTTCCCCCCCTCCCCCCCCACCCCAGGATCTTCCTCTGTAACCCCGACACCTTCCCCCACCCCCACCCCGGGATCTTCCTCTGTAACCCCGACACCTTCCCCCCCTCCCCCCCTACCCCGGGATCTTCCTCTGTAACCCTGACAGCTTCCCCCCCTCCCCCACACCCCGGGATCTTCCTCTGTAACCCTGACACCTTCCCCCCCCCACACCCCGGGATCTTCCTCTGTAACCCCGACACCTTCCCCCCCTTCCCCCCTTCCCCGGGATCTTCCTCTGTAACCCCGACACCTTCCCCCACCCCCGGGATCTTCCTCTGTAACCCTGACACCTTCCCCCTCCCCCCCACCCCGGGATCTTCCTCTGTAACCCCGACACCTTCCCCCCTCCCCCGCCCCCCCGGGATCTTCCTCTGTAACCCCGACACCTTCCCCCACCCCTCCACCCCACCCCGGGATCTTCCTCTGTAACCCCGACACCTTCCCCCTCCCCCACCCCCCACCCCGGGATCTTCCTCTGTAACCTCGACAACTTCCCCCCCCACCCCGGGATCTTCCTCTGTAACCCCGACACCTTCCCCCCCTCCCCCCCACCCCGGGATCTTCCTCTGTAACCCCGACACATTCCCCCTCCCCCACCACCCACCCCGGGATCTTCCTCTGTAACCCTGACACCTTCCCCCCCTCCCCCCTACCCCGGGATCTTCCTCTGTAACCCCGACACCTTCCCCCTCCCCCCTACCCTGGGATCTTCCTCTGTAACCCCGACACCTTCCCCCACACCCACCCCGGGATCTTCCTCTGTAACCCCGACACCTTCCCCCCTCCCCCGCACCCCGGGAGCTTCCTCTGTAACCCCGACACCTTCCCCCCTCCCCCGCACCCCGGGATCTTCCTCTGTAACCCCGACACCTTCCCCCCCTCCCCCCCACCCCGGGATCTTCCTCTGTAACCCCGACACCTTCCCCCTCCCCCCTACCCTGGGATCTTCCTCTGTAACCCCGACACCGTCCCCCCCTCCCCCCCACCCCGGGATCTTCCTCTGTAACCCCGACACATTCCCCCTCCCCCACCCCCCACCCCGGGATCTTCCTCTGTAACCTCGACAACTTCCCCCCCCACCCCGGGATCTTCCTCTGTAACCCCGACACCTTCCCCCCCTCCCCCCCACCCCGGGATCTTCCTCTGTAACCCCGACACCTTCCCCCTCCCCCACCCCCCACCCCGGGATCTTCCTCTGTAACCCTGACACCTTCCCCCCCTCCCCCCTACCCCGGGATCTTCCTCTGTAACCCCGACACCTTCCCCCTCCCCCCTACCCTGGGATCTTCCTCTGTAACCCCGACACCTTCCCCCACCCCCACCCCGGGATCTTCCTCTGTAACCCCGACACCTTCCCCCCTCCCCCGCACCCCGGGAGCTTCCTCTGTAACCCCGACAACTTCCCCCCTCCCCCCCACCCCGGGATCTTCCTCTGTAACCCCGACACCTTCCCCCACCCCCACCCCGGGATCTTCCGCTGTAACCCTGACACCTTCCCCCCCTCCCCCCCACCCCGGGATCTTCCTCTGTAACCCCGACACCTTCCACCTCCCCCACCCCCACCCCCGGGATCTTCCTCTGTAACCCCGACACCTTATCCCCCTCCCCCACACCCCGGGATCTTCCTCTGTAACCCTGACAACTTCCACCACCCCCCCCTCCCCCCCACCCCGGGATCTTCCTCTGTAACCCCGACACCTTCCCCCCCTCCCCCCCACCCCGGGATCTTCCTCTGTAACCCCGACACCTTCCCCCCCTCCCCCCCACCCCGGGATCTTCCTCTGTAACCCCGACACCTTCCCCACTCCCCCCTACCCCGGGAACTTCCTCTGTAACCCCGACACCTTCCCCCTCCCCCCCACCCCGGGATCTTCCTCTGTAACCCCGACACCTTCCCCGCCTCCCCCCTACCCTGGGATCTTCCTCTGTAACACCGACACCTTCCCCCACCCCCAGCCCGGGATCTTCCTCTGTAACCCTGACACTTCCCCCCCCCCACCCCCACCCCGGGATCTTCCTCTGTAACCCCGACACCTTCCCCCCCTCCCCCCCACCCCGGGATCTTCCTCTGTAACCCTGACACTTCCCCCCCCCCACCCCCACCCCGGGATCTTCCTCTGTAACCCCGACACCTTCCCCCCCTCCCCCCCACCCCGGGATCTTCCTCTGTAACCCCGACACATTGCCCCAACCCCCCCACCCCGGGATCTTCCTCTGTAACCCTGAAACCTTCCCCCCCTCCCCCCTACCCCGGGATCTTCCTCTGTAACCCCGACACCTTCCCCCCCTCCCCCCTACCACGGGATCTTCCTCTGTAACCCTGACACCTTCCCCCCCTCCCCCCCACCCCGGGATCTTCCTCTGTAACCCCGACAAGTTCCCCCCTCCCCCCCACCCCGGGATCTTCCCCTGTAACCCCGACACCTTCCCCCTCCCCTCTACCCCGGGATCTTCCTCTGTAACCCCGACACCTTCCCCCTCCCCTCTACCCCGGGATCTTCCTCTGTAACCCCGACACCTTCCCCCTCCCCCCGACCCCGGGATCTTCCTCTGTAACCCCGACACCTTCCCCCTCCCCCCCACCCCGGGATCTTCCTCTGTAACCCCAACACCTACCCCCCCCCCCCCCAACCCGGGATCTTCCTCTGTAACCCCGACACCTTCCCCCTCCCCCCCACCCCGGGATCTTCCTCTGTAACCCCGACACCTTCCCCCCCTCCCCCCCACCCCGGGATCTTCCTCTGTAACCCCGACACCTTCCCCCTCCCCCCCACCCCGGGATCTTCCTCTGTAACCCCGACACCTTCCCCCCCTCCCCCCCACCCCCCGGGATCTTCCTCTGTAACCCCGACACCTTCCCCCTCCCCCCCACACCGGGATCTTCCTCTGTAACCCTGACACCTTCCCCCACCCCGGGATCTTCCTCTGTTACCCCGACACCTTCCCCCCTCCCCCCTACCCCGGGATCTTCCTCTGTAACCCCGACACCTTCCCCCACTCCCACCCAACCCCGGGATCTTCCTCTGTAACCCCGACACATTCCCCCCTCCCCCCCACCCCGGGATCTTCCTCTGTAACCCTGACACCTTCCCCCCTCCCCCCTACCCCGGGATCTTCCTCTGTAACCCTGACACCTTCCCCCCTCCCCCCCACCCCGGGATCTTCCTCTGTAACCCCGACACCTTCCCCCCCTCCCCCCCCCTACACCGGGATCTTCCTCTGTAACCCTGACACCTTCCCCCTCCCCCCCCACCCCGGGATCTTCCTCTGTAACCCCGACACCTTCCCCCCCTCCCCCCCACCCCCGGGATCTTCCTCTGTAAACCCCGATACCTTCCCCCCCTCCCCCCACCCCGGGATCTTCCTCTGTAACCCTGACACTTTCCCCCCCTCCCCCCCCACCCCGGGATCTTCCTCTGTAACCCCGACACCTTTCGCCTCCCCCCCACCCCGGGATCTTCCTCTGTAACCCCGACACCTTACCCCACCCCCACCCCCGGGATCTTCCTCTGTAACCCCGACACCTTCCCCCCCTCCACCCCACCCCGGGATCTTCCTCTGTAACCCCGACACCTTCCCCCCCTCCCCCCTACCCCGGGATCTTCCTCTGTAACCCCGACACCTTCCCTCTCCCCCACCCCCACCCCCGGGATCTTCCTCTGTAACCCCGACACCTTCCCCCTCCCCCCCACCCCGGGATCTTCCTCTGTAAACCCGACACCTTCCCCCCGCCCCCCCACCCCGGGATCTTCCTCTGTAACCCTGACACCTTCCCCCCTCCCCCCCTACCCCGGGATCTTCCTCTGTAACCCTGACAACTTCCCTCCTCCCCCCCACCCGGGGATCTTCCTCTGTAACCCCGAAACCTTCCCCCTCCCCCACCCCCCCCCGGGATCTTCCTCTGTAACCCCGACACCTTCCCTCTCCCCCACCCCCACCCCCGGGATCTTCCTCTGCAACCCCGACACCTTCCCCACCTCCCCCCCACCCCGGGATCTTCCTCTGTAACCCCGACACCTTCCCCCTCCCCCCCACCCCGGGATCTTCCTCTGTAACCCCGACACCTTCCCTCTCCCCCACCCCCACCCCCGGGATCTTCCTCTGTAACCCCGACACCTTCCCCCTCCCCCCCACCCCGGGATCTTCCTCTGTAACCCTGACACCTTCCCCCCCACCCCCCCACCCCGGGATCTTCCTCTGTAACCCTGAAACCTTCCCCCCCACCCCCCCACCCCGGGATCTTCCTCTGTAACCCCGACACCTTCCCCCCCACCCCGGGATCTTCCTCTGTAACCCTGACACCTTCCCCCCTCCCCCCCACCCCGGGATCTTCCTCTGTAACCCTGACACCTTCCCCCTCCCCCACCCCGGGATCTTCCTCTGTAACCCTGACACCTTCCCCCTCCCCCACCCCGGGATCTTCCTCTGTAACCCTGACACCTTCCCCCACCCCCCCCACCCCGGGATCTTCCTCTGTAACCCCGACACCTTCCCCCCACCCCCACCCCGGGATCTTCCTCTGTAACCCCGACACCTTCCCCCCGCCCCACCCCGGGATCTTCCTCTGTAACCCCGACACCTTCCACCCCTCCCCCCCCACCACGGGATCTTCCTCTGTATCCCCGACACCTTCCCCCCCTCCCCCCTCACCCCGGGATCTTCCTCTGTAACCCTGAGATCTTCCCCCCGCCCCACCCCGGGATCTTCCTCTGTAACCCCGACACCTTCCCCCACCCCCACCCCGGGATCTTCCTCTGTAACCCCGACACCTTCCCCCACCCCCACCCCGGGATCTTCCTCTGTAACCCCGACACCTTCCCTCTCCCCCACCCCCACCCCGGGATCTTCCTCTGTAACCCCGACACCTTCCCCCCCTCCCCCACCCCGGGATCTTCCTCTGTAACCCCGACACCTTCCACCCCTCCCCCTCACCCCAGGATCTTCCTCTGTAACCCCGACACCTTCCCCCTCCCCCACCCCCACCCCCGGGATCTTCCTCTGTAACCCCGACACCTTCCCCCACGCCCAGCCCGGGATCTTCCTCTGTAACCCCGAAACCTTATACCCCTCCCCCACAACACGGGATCTTCCTCTGTAACCCCGACACCTTCCCCCACCCCCACCCCGGGATCTTCCTCTGTAACCCTGACACCTTCCCTCCCCCCACCCCGGGATCTTCCTCTGTAACCCCGACACCTTCCCCCTCCCCCACCCCCACCCCCGGGATCTTCCTCTGTAACCCCGACACCTTCCCCCCCTCCCCCCCATCCCGGGATCTGCCTCTGTAACCCTGACACCTTCCCCCTCCCCCACCCCCACCCCCGGGATCTTCCTCTGTAACCCCGACACCTTCCCCCTCCCCCACCCCCACCCCCGCGATCTTCCTCTGTAACCCCGACACCTTCCCCACCACCCCCACCCCGGGATCTTCCTCTGTAACCCCGACACCTTGCCCCTCCCCCCCTACCCCGGGATCTTCCTCTGTAACCCCGACACCTTCCACCGCTCCCCCCCACCCCGGGATCTTCCTCTGTAACCCTGACACCTTCCCCCCCTCCCCCACACCCCGGGATCTTCCTCTGTAACCCTGACACCTTCCCCCCCACACCCCGGGATCTTCCTCTGCAACCCCGACACCTTCCCCCCCTTCCCCCCTTCCCCGGGATCTTCCTCTGTAACGCCGACACCTTCCCCCACCCTGGGATCGTCCTCTGTAACCCTGACAACTTCCCCCACCCCCCCCACACCCCACCCCGGGATCTTCCTCTGTAACCTCGACAACTTCCCCCACCCCCCCCACCCCCCAACCCCGGGATCGTCCTCTGTAACCCCGACACCTTCCCCCCTCCCCCTCCTACCCCCGGGATCTTCCTCTGTAACCCCGACACCTTCCCCCCCACCCCCCACCCCGGGATCGTCCTCTGTAACCCCGACACCTTCCCCCTCACCCCGGGATCTTCCTCTGTAACCTCGACAACATCCCCCCCCCACCCCGGGATCTTCCTCTGTAACCCCGACACCTTCCCCCTCCCCCACCCCCCACCCCGGGATCTTCCTCTGTAACCCCGACACCTTCCCCCTCCCCCTCACCCCGGGATCTTCCTCTGTAACCCCGACACCTTCCCCCTCATTCGGGGATCTTCCTCTGTAACCCTGACACCTTCCCCCTCCCCCCTACCCTGGGATCTTCCTCTGTAACCCCGACACCTTCCCCCACCCCCACCCCGGGATAATCCTCTGTAACCCCGACACCTTCCCCCTCCCGCACCCCCCACCCCGGGATCTTCCTCTGTAACCCTGACACTTTCCCACCCCCACCCCCACCCCGGGATCTTCCTCTGTAACCCCGACACCTTCCGCCCCTCCCCCCACCCCGGGATCTTCCTCTGTAACCCCGACACCTTCCCCCTCCCCCCTACCCTGGGATCTTCCTCTGTAACCCCGACACCTTCCCCCCCTCCCCCCCCACCCCCGGGATCTTCCTCTGTAACCCCGACACCTTCCCCACCACCCACGCCCGGATCTTCCGTCTGTAATCCCCGACACCTTCCCCACCCCCCCCCACCCCCCCCCCACCCCGGATCTTCCTCTGTAACCCCGACACCTTCCCCACCCCCTACCTCCCGGGATCTTCCTCTGTAACCCCCGACACCTTCCCCACCTCCCCCTACCCCGGGTCTTCCTTCTGTAACCACCCGACACCTTCCCCCCCAACCCCCCCCACCCCGGATCTTCCTCTGTAACCCCGACATCCTTCTCCCCTCTCCCCCACCCGGCCCCCGGGATCTTCCTCTGTACACCCCGACACCTTCCGCTCCCCCCCCCCCCCCCGGGATCTTCCTCTGTAACCCCGACACCTTCCCCCCTCCCCCCCCCACCCGGATCTTCCTCTGTAACCCCGACACCTTCCCCTCCCCCCCACCCCCGGGATCTTCCTCTGTAACCCCGACACCTTCCCCCACCCCCCCCCCCCCCGGATCTTCCTCTGTAACCCCGACACCTCCCCCCTCCCCCACCCCGGGATCTTCCTCTGTAACCCCGACAACTTCCCCCCCCCCCCTCCCCCCCACCCCCGGGATCTTCCTCTGTAACCCCGACACCTTCCCCCTCCCCCCCACCCCCGGGATCTTCCTCTGTAACCCCGACACCTTCCCCCCCACCCCCCCCACCCCCGGGATCTTCCTCTGTAACCCCGACACCTTCCCCCCCCCACCCCGGGATCTTCCTCTGTAACCCCGACACCTTTCCCCCCCCCCCCCCCACCCCGGGATCTTCCTCTGTAACCCCCGACACTTCCCCCTCCCCCCACCCCCGGATCTTCCTCTGTAAACCCCGACACCTTCCCCCCCCCCCAACCCCGGATCTTCCCCTGTAACCCCGACACCTTCCCCCCCTCCCCCCACCCCGGGATCTTCTCCTCTGTAACCCCGACACCCTTCCCCCCTCCCCCCCACCCCGGGATCTTCCTCTGTAACCCCGACACCTTCCCCCCCTCCCCCCCCCCCCCCGGGATCTTCCTCTGTAACCCCGACACCTTCCCCCCACCCCACCCCGGGATCTTCCCCTGTAACCCCGACACCTTCCCTCCCCCCCCCCACCCCGGGATCTTCCTCTGTAACCCCGACAACCTTCCCCCACCCCGGGATCTTCCTCTGTAACCCCGACACCTCCCCTCTCCCCCCCCCCCCCCCGGGATCTTCCTCTGTAAACCCAGACACCTTCCCCCTCCCCCCCACCCCGGGATCTTCCTCTGTAACCCCGACACCTTCCCCCCCACCAGGGATCTTCCTCTGTAACCCTGACACCTTCCCCCCATCCCCCACCCCGGGATCTTCCTCTGTAACCCCGACACCTTCCCCACCCCCCCCCACCCCGGGATCTTCCTCTGTAACCCCGACAACCTTCCCCCCCCCCCCCCCACCCCCGGATCTTCCTCTGTAACCCCGACACCTTCCCCCCTCCCCCCTAACCCCGGGATCTTCCTCTGTAACCCCGACACCCCCTTCCCCCCTCACCCCCACCCCGGGATCTTCCTCTGTAACCCCGACACCTTCCCACCCCCTCCCCCCCACCCCGGTATCTTCCTCTGTAATACCACCCCGACACCTTCCCCCACCGACCCCCCCCAACCCCGGGATCTTCCTCTGTAACCCCGACACCTCCCTCCCCCCCACCCCGGATCCTTCCTCTGTAACCCCGACACCTTCCCCCCCCACCTCCGGATCTTCCTCTGTAACCCCGACACCTTCCCCCACCCCCACGCCCCGGATCTTCCTCTGTAACCCCGACACCTTCCCCCCCTCCACCCCACCCCGGATCTTCCTCTGTAACCCCGACACCTTCCCCCCTCCCCCACCCCGGATCTTCCTCTGTAACCCCGACACCTTCCCCCCCCCCCCCCCACCCCGGGATCTTCCTCT
>NW_024471112.1:0-22500 GCF_017639515.1 Carcharodon carcharias
CGCCCGCTCGCTCTCTCTCCCCCCGCCCGCTCGCTCTCCTCTCCCCCGCCCGCTCGCTCTCTCTCCCCCCGCCCGCTCGCTCTCTCTCCCCCCCGCCCGCTCGCTCTCTCTCCCCCCGCCCGCTCGCTCTCTCTCCCCCCGCCCGCTCGCTCTCTCTCCCCCCGCCCGCTCGCTCTCTCTCCCCCCGCCCGCTCGCTCTCTCTCCCCCCGCCCGCTCGCTCTCTCTCCCCCCGCCCGCTCGCTCTCTCTCCCCCCGCCCGCTCGCTCTCTCTCCCCCCGCCCGCTCGCTCTCTCTCCCCCCGCCCGCTCGCTCTCTCTCCCCCCGCCCGCTCGCTCTCTCTCCCCCCCGCCCGCTCGCTCTCTCTCCCCCCGCCCGCTCGCTCTCTCTCCCCCCGCCCGCTCGCTCTCTCCCCCCGCCCCGATCGCTCTCTCTCCCCCCGCCCGCTCTCTCCCCCCGCCCGCTCGCTCTCTCCCCCCCCGCCCCGCTCGCCCTCTCCCCCCGCCCGCTCGCTCTCTCTCCCCCCGCCCCGCTTCGCTCTCTCCCCCCCGCCCGCTCGCTCTCTCCCCCCGCCCGCTCGCTCTCTCCCCCGCCCGCTCGCTCTCTCTCCCCCGCCCGCTCTCTCCCCCCGCCCGCTCGCTCTCTCCCCCCGCCCGCTCGCTCTCTCCCCCCCCGCTCGCTCTCTCCCCCCGCTCGCTCTCTCTCTCTCTCCCCCCGCTCGCTCTCTCCCCCCGCCCGCTCGCTCTCTCTCCCCCCGCCCGCCCGCTCTCTCTCCCCCCGCCCGCTCGCTCTCTCCCCCCGCTCGCTCTCTCCCCCCCCGCCCCGCTCGCCCTCTCCCCCCGCCGGTGCAGATTACATTCACCGTATCGGCCGAACTGGCCGAGCCGGTAAGAGCGGCGTGGCCATCACCTTCCTGACCAAGGAAGACTCCTCTGTGTTCTACGACCTGAAGCAAGCCATCCTGGAGAGTCCCGTCTCCTCCTGTCCCCCGGAGCTGTCTAACCACCCCGATGCTCAGCACAAACCCGGCACCATTCTCACCAAGAAGCGACGGGAGGAAACCATCTTCGCCTAGAGTGACCCACCGGACACCCCGCCCCCCACCCCCCACCGCCTCGCTGCCCCCACCCCCCACCCCCTCCGCCACCTCTGACACTGTGAGGCTCCCCCTCCCTGCCTTGTAATGGGACAGCTTCAAAAAACCCTCCACTGTGGAGGTGCTGTCCATTCAGTCCGACATGAGTCTGTCTCTCCCTCCGTCTCTTTTTCTCTGTCTGTCTCTGTCTCTGTCTCTGTGTCTCTCTCCCTCGCTCTATCCCCCTCTCTCTCTGTCTCTCCCTCTCTGTGTCTCTCCCTCTCTGTCTCTCCCTCCGTCTTTCTCTCTCTGTCTCTCTCTCTCTGTGACTCTATCTCCGTCTCTCTCTCTCGGTGTCTGTCTCTCTCCTTCTCTCTTCCTCTCTGTCTGTCTCTCTCCCTCTCTCTCTCTCTCTCTCTGTCTGTCTCTCTCTCTGTCTGTCTCTCTCTGTCTCTCTCTCCCTCTCTGTGTCTGTCTCTCTCTCTGTGTCTCTCTCCCTCTCTCTCTGTCTGTCTCTCTCTCTCTCTCTGTGTCCCTCCCTCTCTGTGTCCCTCCCTCTCTGTGTCCCTCCCTCTCTCTGTGTCCCTCCCTCTCTCTGTGTCCCTCCATCCCTCTCTGTGTCCCTCCCTCCCTCTCTGTGTCCCTCCCTCCCTCTCTGTGTCCCTCCCTCTCTGTGTCCCTCCCTCTCTGTGTCCCTCCCTCTCTGTGTCCCTACCTCTCTGTGTCCCTACCTCTCTGTGTCCCTACCTCTCTGTGTCCCTACCTCTCTGTGTCCCTACCTCTCTGTGTCCCTCCCTCTCTGTGTCCCTCCCTCTCTGTGTCCCTCCCTCTCTGTGTCCCTCCCTCTCTGTGTCCCTCCCTCTCTGTGTCCCTCCCTCTCTGTGTCCCTCCCTCTCTGTGTCCCTCCCTCTCTGTGTCCCTCTCTCTCTGTGTCTCTCTCTCTCCCTCTGCCTCTCTTTCTGTCTCCCTCTCTCTTCCTCTCTGTCTCTCCCCTCTCTCTCTCTCCCTCTCTCTCCCTCCCTCCCTCTCTCTCTGTCTCTGCCTCTCTCTCTCTCTCTCCCTCTGTCTCTCTCTCTCCCTCTCTCTCCCTCTGTCTCTCTCTCTCTGTCTCTCTCTCTCCCTCTCTCTCTGTATGTCTCCCTCTCTTTCTCTCTCTCTCTGTCTCTGCCTCTCTCTCTCTCCCTCTGTCTCTCTCTCTCTCTCTCTCTGTCTCTGCCTCTCTCTCTCTGCCTCTCTCTCTCAGCACTACAGAGCCATTCCTTCACCTCCTAAACCCCCCTACCCCCGCGCTCCCCTCCCCTCGCTCTGTGGAGAGCGGATTTGGAGAGTCACTTGAGCTCCTGCCGGCTGGCGCAGGTCACATGCCCGGGCGGGAGTTCGGATCAAGCCGGGAAGGCGCAATGCCTGACTCGCTTCGCTGGGCTGCGGGGTCACACCTCCTAAACCTCCCCCCCCTCCCCCAGCCCCGCCCTGTGCTCCCCTCCCCCAGCGGAGCGCAGGTTTGGAGAGTCGCTTGTGCTCCTGCCAGCTGGCGCAGGTCACATGCCCGGGCAGGAGCTCGGATCAAGCCGGGAAGGCGGAAAGCCTGACTTGCTTCGCTGGGCTGCGGGGTCACACCTCCGAAACAACCCCCCCCCCCCACCCCTCCCCCTCCCCCAGCCCCGCTCTGCGCTCCCCTCCCCCAGCGGAGCGCGGGTTTGGTGAGTCGCTTGAGTTCCTGCCGGCTGGCGCAGGTCACATGCCCGGGCGGGAGCTCGGATCAAGCCGGGAAGGCGGGAAGCCTGACTCGCTTCGCTGGGCTGCGGGGTCACACCTCCCACCCCCACCCTCCCCGGCTCCCCTTGTCTCGGGGACCCTTGTGAAGCCAGCGAGTTGCCCGGACCGACACGTCCCTGCACTCGACTTCGCTGTTGGTGAACACACAGAACGGGATGACCCCTGGCCGCTTGTCTCGTGTTCCTCCCGGCGATTGTTGAGCCTGGACTGCCCCCCTTTTTTTTTTACCTTCACCCTGGGCAGGACAGGATATAGACGTGTATAAGCATTTGAAATCTATATTTGTGTATATTTAAGCCAATCGCGTTCTTTCTGTAAGGCAGAACAATAAAGGGATAAAATGTTCTTTTGCACCGGGGCCGTCGCTGTGAATTTTCTCTGCCTGGCGACTGAATCGTGAACTCACCAAGGCTCCTTCGACAGCGCTGCCCAAACCCACCACCTCTACCATCTAGAAGGACGAGGGCAGCAGACACATGGGGAACACCACCACCTGCAAGTTCCCCCTCCCGAGCCGCTCACCATCCCGACTTGGGAATATATCGGTCGTTCCTTCACTGTCGCCGGGTCAAAATCCTGGAACTCCCTCCCTAACAGGGCCGTGGGTGTACCTACACCACACGGACAAAATCCTGGAACTCCCTCCCTAACAGCTCCGTGGGTGTACCTACACCACACGGACAAAATCCTGGAACTCCCTCCCTAACAGCGCCGTGGGTGTACCTACATCACACGGACAAAATCCTGGAACTCCCTCCCTAACAGCACCGTGGGTGTACCTACACCACATGGGACAAAATCCTGGAACTCCCTCCCTAACAGCGCCGTGGGTGTACCTACACCACACGGACAAAATCCTGGAACTCCCTCCCTAACAGCGCTGTGGGTGTACCTACACCACACGGGACAAAATCCTGGAACTCCCTCCCTAACAGCGCCGTGGGTGTACCTACACCACACGGGACAAAATCCTGGAACTCCCTCCCTAACAGCACGGTGGGTGTACCTACACCACACAGGGACAAAATCCTGGAACTCCCTCCCTAACAGCACTGAGGGTGTACCTACACCACACGGGGACTGCAGCGGCTCAAGTAGGCGGCTCACCCCCCCACCTTCTCAAGGGGCATTTAGGGATGGGAATAAACATGGGCCCAGCCAGCGACACCCACATACCAGGAATGAATAAAAACATGTTGTTTATTGAGAGGGGAATTGAATATAAAAATCGGGAGGTCTTGCTTCAGTTGTACAGGGCACCAGTGGCACCACATCTGGACCACTGTGTTCAGTAATGGTTGCTATATTTAAAGGAGGGTGTAAATGCATTAGGAGCATTTAAAAGCGAGGCACATCCCTGAATTAATTTAAAAACAGAGAAGGTTTAACCAGACTAACGCCTGGAACGGGCGGGGTTGTCTCATCAGGAAAGGTCGGACAGTCTGGGCTTGTATCCGCTGGAGTTTAGAAGAGTGAGAGGCGGCTCGATCGAAACCTATAAGATCCTGAGGGGGGTCTCGACAGGGTGGGTGTGGAGAAGATGTTTCCTCTTGTGGGAGAATCTGGAACGAGGTGGGGGGGAAGGGGGTCACTGTTTAAAAATAAGGGGGGTCTCCCATTGAGGACAGAGACGAGGAGAAATGTTTTCTCTCTCCGAGGAGGGAGGGGGGGTGGGGGTGACTCTCTGGAACTCTCTTCCTCGAAAGGCGGTGGGAGCAGAGTCTCTGAACGTTGTAAGGCCGAGGTGGATGGATTCCTGATTGACAAGGTGGGGAGGGGGTGGGGGGGGGTGTGATGGGTTATCGGGGGGGGCGGAATGTGGGGCTGAGGTTACAACCAGATCAGCCATGGCTCGAGGGGCTATATGTCCATATGTTGACTGTTACACAGGAACAGGAGGAGGCCATTCAGCCCCTCCTCCTTCTCGAGCCTGTTACACAGGAACAGGAGGAGGCCATTCAGCCCCTCTCCTCCTCGAGCCTGTTACACAGAAACAGGAGGAGGCCATTCAGCCCCTCCTCCTTCTCCTCGAGCCTGTTACACAGGAACAGGAGGAGGCCATTCAGCTCCCCCCTCCTCGTCGAGCCTGTTACACAGGAACAGGAGGAGGCCATTCAGCCCCTCTCGAGCCTGTTACAGAGGAACAGGAGGAGGCCATTCAGCCCCTCCTCCTCAAGCCTGTTCCAGATTTTACTGTGGTCATGTCAGACCCCCCCCCCCCCCTTGCCTCCGTCTCCTTTTGCCCCTCGTCTAGCAAAAAAAATCTATCACTGTTAGGTTTCTGATTACAAATTGACCGTCCACACCCTCCAGACCTCCCCCCAACCCCCAACCCCGGCAAGCATCTGCTGCCCCTTGCGGGAGAGAGTTACACCTTTCTCCCACCCTTTGTGTGTGATCCCCTCCTTCCCTCCCCATCAGCAGAAATGGCTTCCCTCTCTCTATCTTCTCTCCTTGACATCCTTCCCTCTGCCTGAGATGATGAATGTGCAACAAATGAAGCCCATTGGGTATGGGGGCGGCTGCTTGTGGTCCACTTATGTCGATGGCCGAAGGGACCATACCATCCGAGTTGTCACGCGTTGTTCGTTTCTACCACTGAAGAGAGAGAGAGGGGTGGACACACGCTGCTGAATCTTTCAGTCTCGCCCTCATCAGGACCAACACAAGAATGCCAAATTCCAAACAACAATTTATACTGCAGGAGAGAAGGTTGGCAAGCCGATTCTTAACTGGTCGAGGTATGCGAAGGCAACGGGGGACCATCGGCTCCTCAAGTTCCCCGGTAATTCAAAAAAAAAGAGGCTCAAAGCTTTGATCGTATTCCTTTTGTTTGCAGAGAATCGGGGGGGGGGGGTGTCCCTTGCGTAGGAATGTACGCCGCTTCTCGCATGCGTACATGAGCTGGAAATTGGTTGTTATCATGGCTGTTGGCGCACTCGGGGTTGTTCGGCAAGTGCTGTCCCATCACGGAATCATGTCCGGCCACAGGCACTTTGGGTGTTTGCTGCCTCCATTGATTGTCCTTGAAGGAGAGTGTTAGTGAAGCAGATGGGTTTTGGCAATCACTGATCGTTGTCAAGGTCACTGACACTGAGACTCGCTCTCAATTCCAGATGTTATTAATCGAGTTTAAATTCCACCAGCGGCTGTGGAGGGATTTGAACCTGTGTCCCCAGAGCATTAGCCTGGATCAGCAGGCCGGAGACATTACCACTGTCTCTCCCCTGCCTCACTTCTCCTTTCATTGTTTTGTCCGCCTGTGGGATGTCCAGAATCAACCGCAAGCCGCAAATATGAGGGTCTCATCTTGACATTCAAGGGCATTTTACCATCACTGAATCCCCCACTATCAACATCCTGGGGGTTACCCATTGACCAGAACTTGAACTGGGACCAGCCATATAAACACTGTGGCTACAAGAGCAGGTCAGAGGCTGGGAATCCTGCGGAGAGTAACTCACCTCCTGACTCCCCCCCCCACTAAACCCTGTCCACCATCTACAAGGCACAAGTCAGGAGTGGGATGGGACACTCCCCACTCGCCTGGATGACTGCGGCTCCCACAACATTCGAGAAGCTCGACACCGTCCAGGACAAAGCAGCCTCGCTCGATGGGACACCCCATCCACAAACATTCACTCCCTCCACCACCACCGACGCACAGGGGCAGCAGCGTGTGTACCATCTACAAGATGCACTGCAGCAACTCGCCAAGGGCTCCTTCGACAGCGCCGCCCAAACCCACCACCTCTACCGTCTAGAAGGACGAGGGCAGCAGACACATGGGGAACACCACCACCTGCAAGTTCCCCTTCCAGCCACTCACCATCCCAACTTGGGAATATATCGGCCGTTCATTCACTGTCGCCGGGTCAATACCCTGGAACTCCCTCTCTAACAGCGCTGTGGGTGTACCTACACCACACGGACAAAATCCTGGAACTCCCTCCCTAACAGCGCCGTGGGTGTACCTACACCACACGGGACAAAATCCTGGAACTCCCTCCCTAACAGCGCCGTGGGTGTACCTACACCACATGGGGACAAAATCCTGGAACTCCCTCCCTAACAGCACCGTGGGTGTACCTACACCACACGGGGACAAAATCCTGGAACTCCCTCCCTAACAGCGCCGTGGGTGTACCTACACCACATGGGACAAAATCCTGGAACTCCCTCCCTAACAGCGCCGTGGGTGTACCTACACTACACTGGACAAAATCCTGGAACTCCCTCCCTAACAGCGCCGTGGGTGTACCTACACCACATGGGGGACTGCAGCGGTTCAATAAGGCAGCTCAGTACCCCCCCCCACCTTCTCAAGGGGCAATTGGGGACGGGCAATAAATGGCCACAGCCCATGATTGAATATATTATACAAAAGCCCCTCCAACACCAGTCTATCCTTCCTCATGTGTGGTGCCCTGCACGGTACACACCCAACTCAGGGTGTGGCTGTCCAGCCGAGGTATTGTGTTGGTTCCTCATGACCTCTCGGTATTTGAGCCCGTTTCTTACCAGGGCAAAACGTCCCATTAACCTCGTGGGTTTCTCCTTTGGGACCCCTCCTGTTTCTAACAAGCGATCGATGTGCGTGGGACCCGCTACCCCCTTCCATAAATCTTTACTGTTCCTCGCCTTTTAACATCCGCATAACGTGAACCTTTCTGATCCGCGATTAGTGACATCCCTCTTAACCTGTCTTGAAATCCATCTGGCAGCGTTTCACTTCCCCACCCAACCCCCCACACCACTCCCCCCACCCCCACCCCCCCCCGCAGTCTCCCCACACCCCTGCCCACTCACTCAACCCACAACGCCCTCCCCGCTGCAATCTTAACCTCCCCGCTGACTTTAGCACCAATTTGTGTGTCCGAGCGTGACGCATTCGTGCCTCTCCGGGTTACACTCTCTCTTTCCCCCCCCCCCCCACCCCCCGCCCCTCTCCGGTCACAGTGTCCCGGGTTCTGGGTCCCACTCCCACTCCTGGAACTGAGCGCCAAAATCCGAGCCGACACTCCCGCTGCAGCGCCGAGGGAGAGCAGCATCGCAGGAGGCGCTGACTTTCAGCCGAGAGCAGTTGCTCTCTCTCTCTCTGGTGGGCCCAAGGGTCCAGCTATTTTGAGACGGGGGGGTGGGGGGGTGGTGCGGTGATGGGTGGGGGTGGCAGGGGCAATGCTCAAGGGGGACAATACTTATCCCTCAAGCAGCATCACCCTGTCCTCCGCTTTGATAGAGCCCTTTCCTCCACAGGCCCACGCTGAAGGAGAGTCCTGCGGCCTCGAGGCGTTAACTCTGCTTCCCTCTCCGCTGACGCTGCCGGACCTGCTGAGCACGTCCAGCAATCCATCTTGTTTGTTTTTGATCATTATTACTGGGCCGGTCTGTCACCCGTTCTTACGTTCTGATTCCAGAGAGCGCTGAGCCTTGCCTTGCCGCTAACACATCTGGCTATCTCACCTCCGTGCCGCCATCAACACGTCCTTTAGTCTTTAACACCACCATTAACACTCCCTTCGTCTTGTTCTTTAACGCTCCCTTTGCCTTGCGTCGGTGACAAATCTCTCCTGACGCTCCCCCCTACCTATCGCTGACCTTCCATTTTGCTGCATCTGTTCCACACGCCCCCCCCCCGCCCCCCCCACTCTCCTTAAACAGGATACACCACATCACATTTCTACTGTGCAGAACAGTCATATAGACTGGAATCGTTAACTCGGTTCCTGTCTCTCTCTCTCTCTCTCTCTCTCTCTCCCCACAGATGCTGCCAGACTCGCTGAGTTTTTCCAGCGTTTTTCTGTTTTTGATTTCACATTTCCAGCACCTTCTGTATTCTGCTTTCAGTTTATCACACACACACACACACACACACACACACACAAAAAATGCCACCGGACAGGGTGATCTGGGTGTTGGTTCCGGTGCTGTCGCTGGGAGCTTACTGTGAGCAGACTAGCTGCTTTGCGGCAGTCGACCCTGCTTCGAGGAGCACTCCCATGGCTCTTACGTGCTTGGAGACGGTGGACGTGATAGATGCCATATCAATGCACAAGTCTCGTGTTGTCCCCTCGGACCCGTGTACCTCAGTTCAGAAGCGTTGTGCCAGTGCTGGCTCTTGGAAAGACCTCATCCAAACTCGTCCCCACTCTCGCACCCACCTCCCCTTCCCGACACCCCCACAAATTTCTCCCCTTCGACTGTTTATGCGACCCCCACCCCCCCACCTTTCAGGCAGCACCTTCCAGATCACAGCAGCCCGACTCCAGCCCTCGAACAGGGACCTGGTCGATGCCTCTGTGGTCGACCTGCTCTGGAAACCTGGGGAAAGTAAAGAGCAGTGGAGGTCCCAAACCAAACCAAGTAGAGACTGAGTGAGTTTACAGTGTGTCTTTTTTTAATATATATACATATATATATATCTATATAATCTTACGTAGTATAAACAATCTCATTACATGCACTTACACAGTGGAGCCGAATCAAATCGGTCATACCTCAAACCCCTGCATCACCTCACCCACCCTCCCATTATAGAAATTGTTAGCGGGCCGGGATTGTTAGGGGGTTAAATCTCCTCCCTATGTGCTTCTGGGTCAGTGCCGCACTGTCGGAGGGTCAGTGCTGAGGGAGTGCCGCACTGTCGGAGGGTCAGTGCTGAGGGAGTGCCGCACTGGCGGAGGGTCAATGCTGAGGGAGTGCCGCACTGGCGGAGGGTCAGTGCTGAGGGAGTGCCGCACTGTCGGAGGGTCAGTGCTGAGGGAGTGCCGCACTGTCAGTGAGTCAGCGCTGAGGGAGTGCCGCACTGTCAGCGAGTCAGTGCTGAGGGAGCGCCGCACTGTGGGAGGGTCAGCGCTGAGGGAGTGCCGCACTGTCGGAGGGTCAGTGCTGAGGGAACGCCGCACTGTCGGAGGGTCAGTGCTGAGGGAGCGCTGCACTGTCGGAGGGTCAGTACTGAGGGAGCGCCGCACTGTCGGAGGGTCAGTGCTGAGGGAGCGCCGCACTGTCGGAGGGTCAGTGCTGAGGGAGCGCCGCACTGTGGGAGGGTCAGTGCTGAGGGAGAGCCGCACTGTCGGGGGGGTCAGTGCTGAGGGAGTGCCGCACTGTCGGAGGGTCAGTGCTGAGGGAGTGCCACACTGTCGGAGGGTCAGTGCTGAGGGAGCGCCACACTGTCGGAGGGTCAGTGCTGAGGGAGAGCCGCACTGTCGGAGGGTCAGTGCTGAGGGAACGCCGCACTGTCAGAGGGTGGAGGAGAGAGGATGGTGTGGATGGCCAATAGGGAGGGGAGGGAAGGGTAGGGAAGTGGAGGGGAGGGTAGGGGAGAGGAGGGGAGGGTCGGGGAGGGGAGGGTTGGGGAGTGAGGGTAGGGGAGTGGAGGGTAGGGGAGTGGAGGGTAGGGGAGGGGAGTGGAGGGGAGGGGAGTGGAGGGTAGGGGCGTGGAGGGGAGGGTAGGGGAGTGGAGGGTAGGGGAGGGGAGTGGAGGGGACGGGAGGGAGGGTAGGGGCGTGGAGGGGAGGGTAGGGGAGTGGAGGGTAGGGGAGTGGAGGGTAGGGGAGTGGAGGGTAGGGGAGTGGAGGGTAGGGGAGGGGAGGGGAGTGGAGGGTAGGGGCGTGGAGGGTAGGGGGGGAGGGAATTGGAGGGGAGGGGAGGGGTGTGGAGCAGAGGGAATTGGAGTGGAGGGGAAGGGAGTGGAGGGTAGGGGAGGGAATTGGAGTGGAGAGAATTAGAGTAGAGGGGAGGGGAGTGGAAGGGAGGGTAGGGGAGTGGAGGGGAGGGTAAGAGTGGAGTGGAGGGTAGGGGAGTGGAGGGTAGGGGAGTGGAGGGTAGGGGCGTGGAGGGTAGGGGAGTGGAGGGTAGGGGAGTGGAGGGTAGGGGAGTGGAGGGTAGGGGAGTGGAGGGTAGGGGAGTGGAGGGTAGGGGAGTGGAGGGTAGGGGAGGGAATTGGACCGGAGGGGAGGGAAGTCGAGGGTAGGGGAGTGGAGGGGACGGGAGGGGAAGGGAGGGTAGGGGGGTGGAGTGGAGGGAATTGGAGTGGAGTAGAGGGGAGGGAAGGGGAGGGAATTGGAGGGGATTGGAGGGAATTGGATTGGAGGGAATTGGAGTGGAGGGGAGGGGAGGGAATTGGAGTGGAGGGAATTGGAGTGGAGCAGAGGGGAGGGAAGGGGGTGGAGGGGATTGGAGGGAATTGGAGTGGAGGGGAGGGGAGGGAATTGGAGGGGAGGGGAGGGAAATAGAGGGGAGTGGAGGGGAGAGTGGAGTGGAGGGTAGTGGAAGGTAGGGGAGTGGAGGGAATTGGAGTGGAGTGGAGGGGAGGGAATTGGAGGGGAGTGGAGTGGAGCGGAGTGGAGTGGAGCGGAGGGGAGGGGAGCGGAGGGGAGGGAATTGGAGGGGAGCCTAGGGGAGGGGAGTGGAGGGGAGTGGAGGGGAGGGTAGAGAATCGGAGGGGAGTGGAGGGGAGGGGACTGAATTGGAGTGGAGGGGAGGGAATTGGAGTGGAGGGGAGCGGAGGGGAGGGGAGTGGAGGGGAGCGGAGGGGAGTGGATGGAATCGGAGGGGAATGGAGGGAATCGGAGGGGAGCGGAGGGAATCGGAGGGGAGCGGAGGGAATCTGAGTGGAGGGGAGGGAATCGGAGGGGAGTGGAGGGAATCGGAGGGGAATGGAGGGAATCGGTGGGGAGCGGAGGGGAGCGGAGGGAATCGGAGGGGAGCGGAGGGGAGCGGAGGGAATCGGAGTGGAGGGGAGCGGAGGGAATCGGAGTGGAGGGGAGCGGAGGGAATCGGAGGGGAGCAGAGGGGAGCGGAGGGAGTGGAGGGGAGCGGAGGGAGTGGAGGGGAGCGGAGGGAAGCGGAGGGGAGCGGAGGGAATCGGAGGGGAGCGGAGGGAATCGGAGGGGAGCGGAGGGGAGCGGAGGGAATCGGAGGGGAGCGGAGGGGAGCGGAGGGAATCGGAGGGGAGCGGAGGGGAGCGGAGGGGAGCGGAGGGAATCGGAGGGGAGCGGAGGGGAGCGGAGGGGAGCGGAGGGAGTGGAGGGGAGCGGAGGGAATCGGAGGGGAGCGGAGGGAATCGGAGGGGAGCGGAGGGGAGTGGAGGGGAGCGGAGGGGAGCGGAGGGAATCGGAGGGGAGCGGAGGGAGTGGAGGGGAGCGGAGGGAATCGGAGTGGAGGGGAGCGGAGGGAATCGGAGGGGAGCGGAGGGGAGCGGAGGGAATCGGAGGGGAGCGGAGGGAATCGGAGGGGAGCGGAGGGGAGCGGAGGGAATCGGAGGGGAGCGGAGGGAATCGGAGGGGAGCGGAGGGGAGCGGAGGGAGTGGAGGGGAGCGGAGGGAATCGGAGGGGAGCGGAGGGAATCGGAGGGGAGCGGAGGGGAGCGGAGGGAGTGGAGGGGAGCGGAGGGAGTGGAGGGGAGCGGAGGGAATCGGAGGGGAGCGGAGGGAATCGGAGGGGAGCGGAGGGAATCGGAGGGGAGCGGAGGGGAGCGGAGGGAATCGGAGGGGAGCGGAGGGAGTGGAGGGGAGCGGAGGGAATCGGAGTGGAGGGGAGCGGAGGGAATCGGAGGGGAGCAGAGGGGAGCGGAGGGAGTGGAGGGGAGCGGAGGGAGTGGAGGGGAGCGGAGGGAAGCGGAGGGGAGCGGAGGGATCGGAGGGGAGCGGAGGGAATCGGAGGGGAGCGGAGGGGAGCGGAGGGAATCGGAGGGGAGCGGAGGGGAGCGGAGGGAATCGGAGGGGAGCGGAGGGGAGCGGAGGGGAGCGGAGGGAATCGGAGGGGAGCGGAGGGGAGCGGAGGGAGTGGAGGGGAGCGGAGGGAATCGGAGGGGAGCGGAGGGAATCGGAGGGGAGCGGAGGGGAGTGGAGGGGGAGCGGAGGGGAGCGGAGGGAATCGGAGGGGAGCGGAGGGAGTGGAGGGGAGCGGAGGGAATCGGAGTGGAGGGGAGCGGAGGGAATCGGAGGGGAGCGGAGGGGAGCGGAGGGAATCGGAGGGGAGCGGAGGGAATCGGAGGGGAGCGGAGGGAATCGGAGGGGAGCGGAGGGGAGCGGAGGGAATCGGAGGGGAGCGGAGGGGAGCGGAGGGAATCGGAGGGGAGCGGAGGGGAGCGGAGGGAGTGGAGGGGAGCGGAGGGAATCGGAGGGGAGCGGAGGGAATCGGAGGGGAGCGGAGGGGAGCGGAGGGAGTGGAGGGGAGCGGAGGGAGTGGAGGGGAGCGGAGGGAATCGGAGGGGAGCGGAGGGAATCGGAGGGGAGCGGAGGGAATCGGAGGGGAGCGGAGGGGAGCGGAGGGAATCGGAGGGGAGCGGAGGGAGTGGAGGGGAGCGGAGGGAATCGGAGTGGAGGGGAGCGGAGGGGAGCGTAGGGAGCGGAGGGGAGCGGAGGGGAGCGGAGGGGAGCGGAGGAAGTGGAGGGGAGCGGAGGGAGTGGAGGGGAGCGGAGGGAATCGGAGTGGAGGGGAGCGGAGGGGAGTGGAGGGGAGCGGAGGGAGTGGAGGGGAGCGGAGGGAATCGGAGTGGAGGGGAGCGGAGGGAATCGGAGTGGAGGGGAGCGGAGGGGGAGCGGAGGGAATCGGAGGGGAGCGGAGGGAATTGGAGGGGAGTGGAGGGAATCGGAGTGGAGGGGAGTGGAGGGAATCGGAGTGGAGGGGAGTGGAGGGAATCGGAGTGGAGGGGAGCGGAGGGAATCGGAGTGGAGGGGAGCGGAGGGAATCGGAGTGGAGGGGAGCGGAGGGGGAGCGGAGGGGAGCGGAGGGGGAGCGGAGGGAATCGGAGGGGAGCGGAGGGAATTGGAGGGGAGTGGAGGGAATCGGAGTGGAGGGGAGTGGAGGGAATCGGAGTGGAGGGGAGTGGAGGGAATCGGAGGGGGGAGGGAATCGGAGCAGAGGGAATTGGAGGGGAGCGGAGGGAATTGGAGGGGAGCGGAGGGGAGCGGAGGGAAGCGGAGGGAATCGGAGGGGAGTGGAGGGAAGCGGAGGGGAGCGGAGGGAATCGGAGGGAATCGGAGGGGAGCGGAGGGAATCGGAGTGGAGGGGAGCGGAGGGGAGCGTAGGGAGTGGAGGGGAGCGGAGGGGAGCGGAGGGGAGCGGAGGAAGTGGAGGGGAGCGGAGGGAGTGGAGGGGAGCGGAGGGAATCGGAGTGGAGGGGAGCGGAGGGGAGTGGAGGGGAGCGGAGGGAGTGGAGGGGAGCGGAGGGAATCGGAGTGGAGGGGAGCGGAGGGAATCGGAGTGGAGGGGAGCGGAGGGGGAGCGGAGGGAATCGGAGGGGAGTGGAGGGAATCGGAGTGGAGGGGAGTGGAGGGAATCGGAGTGGAGGGGAGTGGAGGGAATCGGAGTGGAGGGGAGCGGAGGGAATCGGAGTGGAGGGGAGCGGAGGGAATCGGAGTGGAGGGGAGCGGAGGGGGAGCGGAGGGGAGCGGAGGGGGAGCGGAGGGAATTGGAGGGGAGTGGAGGGAATCGGAGTGGAGGGGAGTGGAGGGAATCGGAGTGGAGGGGAGTGGAGGGAATCGGAGGGGGGAGGGAATCGGAGCAGAGGGAATTGGAGGGGAGCGGAGGGAATTGGAGGGGAGCGGAGGGGGAGCGGAGGGAAGCGGAGGGAATCGGAGGGGAGTGGAGGGAAGCGGAGGGGAGCGGAGGGAATCGGAGGGAATCGGAGGGGAGCGGAGGGAATCGGAGGGGAGCGGAGGGAATCTGAGGGGAGTGGAGCGGAGTGGAGGGAATCGGAGGGGAATGGAGGGAATCGGAGGGGAGTGGAGGGAATCGGAGGGGAGCGGAGGGAATCGGAGGGGAGTGGAGGGAATCAGAGGGGAGTGGAGGGGAGCGGAGGGAATCGGAGGGGAGTGGAGGGAATCGGAGGGAAGCGGAGGGAAGCGGAGGGAATCGGAGGGGAGCGGAGGGAATCGGAGGGGAGCGGAGGGAATCGGAGGGGAGCGGAGGGAATCTGAGGGGAGCGGAGGGAATCGGAGGGGAGCGGAGGGAATCGGAGGGGAGCGGAGGGAATCGGAGGGGAGTGGAGGGAATCGGAGGGAAGCGGAGGGAATCGGAGGGGAGCGGAGGGAATCGGAGCGGAGGGAATCGGAGGGAAGCGGAGGGGAGCGGAGGGGAGCGGAGGGAATCGGAGGGGAGCGGAGGGAATCGGAGGGAAGCGGAGGGAATCGGAGGGAAGCGGAGGGAATCGGAGGGGAGCGGAGGGAATCGGAGGGGAGCGGAGGGAAGCGGAGGGGAGCGGAGGGAATCGGAGGGAATCGGAGGGGAGCGGAGGGAATCGGAGGGGAGCGGAGGGAATCGGAGTGGAGGGGAGCGGAGGGAGTGGAGGGGAGCGGAGGGAGTGGAGGGAGTGGAGGGGAGCGGAGGGAATCGGAGTGGAGGGGAGCGGAGGGAATCGGAGTGGAGGGGAGCGTAGGGAATCGGAGTGGAGGGGAGCGGAGGGAGTGGAGGGGAGCGGAGGGAGTGGAGGGGAGCGGAGGGAATCGGAGGGGAGCGGAGGGAATCGGAGTGGAGGGGAGCGGAGGGAATCGGAGTGGAGGGGAGCGGAGGGAATCGGAGGGGAGCGGAGGGAATCGGAGTGGAGGGGAGGGGAGCGGAGGGGAGCGGAGGGAATCGGAGTGGAGGGGAGGGGAGCGGAGGGGAGCGGAGGGGAGCGGAGGGAATCGGAGTGGAGGGGAGGGGAGCGGAGGGGAGCGGAGGGAATCGGAGCGGAGGGGAGCGGAGGGGAGGGGAGTGGAGGGGAGGGTAGAGAATCGGAGGGGAGCGGAGGGAATCGGAGGGAAGCGGAGGGAATCGGAGGGAAGCGGAGGGAATCGGAGGGGAGCGGAGGGAATCGGAGGGGAGCGGAGGGAATCGGAGGGGAGCGGAGGGAATCGGAGGGGAGCGGAGTGGAGGGGAGCGGAGGGGAGCGGAGGGGAGCGGAGGGAGTGGAGGGAGTGGAGGGGAGCGGAGGGAATCGGAGTGGAGGGGAGCGGAGGGGAGCGGAGTGGAGGGGAGCGTAGGGAATCGGAGTGGAGGGGAGCGTAGGGAATCGGAGTGGAGGGGAGCGGAGGGAGTGGAGGGGAGCGGAGGGAGTGGAGGGGAGCGGAGGGAATCGGAGTGGAGGGGAGCGGAGGGGAGCGGAGGGAGTGGAGGGGAGCGGAGGGAATCGGAGTGGAGGGGAGCGGAGGGAATCGGAGTGGAGGGGAGCGTAGGGAATCGGAGTGGAGGGGAGCGGAGGGAGTGGAGGGGAGCGGAGGGAGTGGAGGGGAGCGGAGGGAGTGGAGGGGAGCGGAGGGGAGCGGAGGGAGTGGAGGGGAGCGGAGGGAATCGGAGTGGAGGGGAGCGGAGGGAATCGGAGTGGAGGGGAGCGGAGGGGAGCGGAGGGAATCGGAGTGGAGGGGAGCGGAGGGGAGCGGAGGGGAGCGGAGGGGAGGGTAGAGAATCGGAGGGGAGCGGAGTGGAGGGGAGCGGAGGGGAGGGTAGAGAATCGGAGGGAATCGGAGAGGAGGGGAGCGGAGGGGAGCGGAGGCGAGGGGAGTGGAGGGGAGGGTAGAGGATCGGAGGGAATCGGAGTGGAGGGGAGCGGAGGGAATCGGAGGGAATCGGAGCGGAGGGGAGCGGAGGGGAGCGGAGGGAATCGGAGTGGAGGGGAGCGGAGGGAATCGGAGTGGAGGGGAGCGGAGGGAATCGGAGCGGAGGGGAGCGGAGGGGAGCGGAGGGGAGCGGAGGGAATCGGAGGGGAGGGGAGTGGAGGGGAGGGTAGAGAATCGGAGGGGAGCGGAGGGAATCGGAGGGAAGCGGAGGGAATCGGAGGGGAGCGGAGGGAATCGGAGTGGAGGGGAGCGGAGGGGAGCGTAGGGAGTGGAGGGGAGCGGAGGGGAGCGGAGGGAATCGGAGCGGAGGGGAGCGGAGGGGAGTGGAGGAAATCGGAGGGGAGGGGAGTGGAGGGGAGGGTAGAGAATCGGAGGGGAGTGGAGGGGAGTGGAGGAAATCGGAGGGGAGGGGAGTGGAGGGGAGGGGAGGGTAGAGAATTGGAGGGGAGTGGAGGGGAGTGGAGGAAATCGGAGGGGAGGGGAGTGGAGGGGAGGGGAGGGTAGAGAATCGGAGGGGAGTGGAGGGGAGTGGAGGGGAGGGTAGAGAATCGGAGGGGAGCGGAGGGGAGGGTAGAGGATCGGAGGGAATCGGAGTGGAGGGGAGTGGAGGGGAGTGGAGGGGAGTGGAGGGGAGTGGAGGGGAGCGGAGGGGAGCGGAGGGGAGTGGAGGAAATCGGAGGGGAGCGGAGGGAATCGGAGTGGAGGGGAGCGGAGGGGAGTGGAGGAAATCGGAGGGGAGTGGAGGGGAGCGGAGGGAATCGGAGTGGAGGGGAGCGGAGGGGAGCGGAGGGAATCGGAGTGGAGGGGAGCGGAGGGGAGTGGAGGAAATCGGAGGGGAGCGGAGGGAATCGGAGTGGAGGGGAGCGGAGGGGAGTGGAGGAAATCGGAGGGGAGCGGAGGGGAGCGGAGGGAATCGGAGTGGAGGGGAGCGGAGGGGAGTGGAGGAAATCGGAGGGGAGCGGAGGGGAGCGGAGGGAATCGGAGTGGAGGGGAGCGGAGGGGAGTGGAGGAAATCGGAGGGGAGCGGAGGGGAGCGGAGGGAATCGGAGTGGAGGGGAGCGGAGGGGAGTGGAGGAAATCGGAGGGGAGCGGAGGGGAGCGGAGGGAATCGGAGTGGAGGGGAGCGGAGGGGAGTGGAGGAAATCGGAGGGGAGTGGAGGGGAGCGGAGGGCTCCTATCTGTCCTGTGGCCGTGCTTGGCTGCGATGCCTGTTCCTCTGGTTGTGGCTGTGCTCGGAGTGGGAGTGCTGACCGCGGGGCTGGTCCTGTGGCTCCTGGCCGGCGGTGCCGTGGTTCCGGTGGGGTCTGGCCGGCCCACGGTGCTGGACGGGGCCGTACTCCTCCTCCGGGTGCCGCCGGCGCCGTCCCTCCTCGCCGGGACCCTCGCCAGCCTCGTCCGAATGCAGGGGGCAGGACCGATCCCCTTGTCCCCGGGCGTGGGGGGTGACAGCTTGGGTCTGGGACAGGAGCCAGAAACACACAGGGTTAGAGACCGGGAGCAGGGGAGTCAACGCCAAACCCCCCCTCCCGCCCCCCCATTATACATCTCACAGTCCCGGGAACGCCGACGGCTCAGCACAAAGGGGACGTGTGTCTCTCTCACCCCCCCACCCCCCCGGCACTCTGCTGGGAAAATTCACCTAGTCCCTGTCCCCCTGCTTCTCCCCGTGACCCGGCACACTCTTCCCTTTCAGATACCAGCCCAGCTCCCTCTCCAACATCTCCACTGACCCTGTCTCCCCCACACTCTCAGGCAGCGCATTCCAGACGCTAACGCCTCGATTGACGCTGTCTCCACCACACTCTCAGGCAGCGCATTCCAGACGCTAACGCCTCGATTGACCCTGTCTCCACCACACTCTCAGGCAGCACATTCCAGACCCTAACGCCTCGATTGACCCTGTCTCCACCACACTATCAGGCAGTGCATTCCAGATCCTAACGCCTCGATTGACCCTGTCTCCACCACACTCTCAGGCAGCGCATTCCAGACGCTAACGCCTCGATTGACCCTGTCTCCCCCACACTCTCAGGCAGCGCATTCCAGACCCTAACG
Organism: Carcharodon carcharias; assembly: GCF_017639515.1. NCBI lineage: Eukaryota > Metazoa > Chordata > Chondrichthyes > Lamniformes > Lamnidae > Carcharodon > Carcharodon carcharias. The sequence continues at coordinate 18,446 of NW_024471112.1, forward strand.
CCTCGATTGACCCTGTCTCCCCCACACTCTCAGGAAGGGCATTCCAGACCCTCTCTCTCTCTCTCTCCAACGTGTTCACATCGTTCCTAAAGTGCGGGGCCCAGAACTGGACACAATACCCCAGCTGAGGCTGAACCAGTGTTTTACACAGGTTTAACATAACCTCCTTGCTCTTGTACCCTGTACCCCTGGTAATAAAGCCCAGGATGCCGAATGCTTTATTAACCGCTCTCTCCACCTGTCCTGCCACCTTCAATGACTTACACACATACACACCCAGGTCCCTCTTTTTCACAGGATGTGGGTGGCCCAGCGTTTATTGCCCATCCCCAATTGCCCCTTGAGAAGGTGGGGGGGGGTGAGTTGCCTTCTTGAGCCGCTGCAGTCCCCGTGTGGTGTAGGTACACCCACGGCGCTGTTAGGGAGGGAGTTCCAGGATTTTGTCCGTGTGGTGTAGGTACACCCACGGCGCTGTTAGGGAGGGAGTTCCAGGATTTTGACCTGGCGACAGTGAATGAACGGCCGATATATTCCCAAGTCGGGATGGTGAGTGGCTCGGGAGGGGGAACTTGCAGGTGGTGGTGTTCCCCGTGTGTCTGCTGCCCTCGTCCTTCTAGATGGTAGAGGTGGTGGGTTTGGGCGGCGCTGTCGAAGGAGCCCTTGGCGAGTTGCTGCAGTGCATCTTGTAGATGGTACACACACTGCTGCCCCTGTGCATCGGTGGTGGTGGTGGAGGGAGTGAATGTTTGTGGATGGGGTGCCCCATCGAGCGGGGCTGCTTTGTCCTGGACGGTGTCGAGCTTCTCGAGTGTTGTGGGAACCGCACTCATCCAGGCAAGTGGGGAGTGTCCCATCCCACTCCTGACTTGTGCCTTGTAGATGGTGGACAGACTTTGGGTGGGGGGAGTCAGGAGGTGAGTGACTCTCCGCAGGATTCCCAGCCTCTGACCTGCTCTTGTAGCCACAGTGTTTATATGGCATGTGGAGGGACTGGAGAAGCTGGGATTGTTCTCCTTAGAGCAGAGAAGGTTAAGGGGCGAGGGGGGGAGATTGAATCGAGACGTTCAAAATCTCGAAGGGAGGGGGTTTGGGTAGAGTAGAGAGGGAGAGACTGTTTCCAGTGGTGGGAGGGTCGGTAACCAGAGGGGGACACAGATTGAAGAGAATCGGTAACAGAACCAGAGGGTGGGGGGGGTGTGGGGGTGGAGATGAGGAGAATTATTGTTTATAAACACAGCGAGTTGTTGTGATCTGGAAGGCGCTGCCTGAAAGGGCGGTGGAAGCAGATTCAATAGGAACTTTCCAAAGGCTAAGGGGGTAATCGGATAAATACTGGAAGGGGGGAAATGTGCAGGGGTATGGGGGGGGGAGGAGGGGAAGTGCGGGGAAGACAGGGGAGGGAGGAAGGGGGAAAGAGCGGGGACCAATTGGACAGACCTTTCAAAGAGACGGCACAGACACCGATGGGCAGAATGGCCTGCTCCGGCGCTGGGTGTGTCCGATTCTAAACCGTGGGGTCATTCACACAGCCACCCGCTCCCCGAGAGGGGAGACAGGTTAAAGCCCCATCGGGGTGCAGTACCTCTGGCGGCTGCAGCACTGCCTGAGTCCGGACTCATGTTTCTGGGGAGGTGAATTCTCCCCTCGTTCCCCTCTCTCTCTGCTCCCTCTACCCTTGCCACCTCTCCGCGCTGCTTCCTCTCCCACCCATCTCTTACCCCACGAGTGTCTGGACCGAGGGTGTCTGTCCCGCAGCGTCCAGACGGATCTGGTCCAGACGCGAGGGATTTTTTACCTGCTGGCCGATGATAGCAGAGTGCCAGCTGCTGAGGCTCTGGTCAAGTAAAGGGTTCTCTGTGGCGCCACCGGCTGAGTGAGTGGCGCGCCAGTATACCTCTAAGTACTCAGCGAGGTGCTCACAGGCGTCCTCCAACTGGTTCTCGTCCAGAATCACGTCAAACATGTCCTGCCAAGGCCAGAGGGAACCGGTCAGTCAAAGTCCGAAACCAGCCCGCTCCTGAAATACCACAGGGTACCCAGTGTGAGGGCATGCCGCGCTGTGGGAGGGTCAGTGTTGAGGGAGCGCCGCGCTGTGGGAGGGTCAGTGTTGAGGGAGTGCCGCGCTGTGGGAGGGTCAGTGCTGAGGGAGCGCCGCACTGTCAGAGGGTCAGTGCTAGGGAGCGCCGCACTGTCGGAGGGTCAGTACTGAGGGAGCGCCGCACTGTCGGAGGGTCAGTGCTAGGGAGCGCCGCACTGTCGGAGGGTCAGTGCTAGGGAGCGCCGCACTGTTGGAGGGTCAGTACTGAGGGAGCGCCGCACTGTCGAAGTGTCAGTGCTGAGGGAGTGCTGCACTGTCAGAGGGTCAGTGCTAGGGAGCGCCGCACTGTCGGAGGGTCAGTACTGAGGGAGCGCCGCACTGTCGGAGGGTCAGTGCTGAGGGAGCGCCGCACTGTCGGAGGGTCAGCGCTGAGGGAGCGCCGCACTGTCGGAGGGTCAGCGCTGAGGGAGAGCCGCACTGTCGGAGGGTCAGCGCTGAGGGAGCGCCGCACTGTCGGTGGGTCAGTACTGAGGGAGCACCGCACTGTCAGAGGGTCAGTGCTGAGGGAGCGCCGCACTGTCGGAGGGTCAGTGCTGAGGGAGCGCCGCACTGTCGGAGGGTCAGTGCTGAGGGAGCGCCGCACTGTCGGAGGGTCAGTGCTGAGGGAGCGCCGCACTGTCGGAGGGTCAGCGCTGAGGGAGCGCCGCACTGTGGGAGGGTCAGCGCTGAGGGAGAGCCGCACTGTCGGAGGGTCAGCGCTGAGGGAGCGCCGCACTGTCGGTGGGTCAGTACTGAGGGAGCACCGCACTGTCAGAGGGTCAGTGCTGAGGGAGCGCCGCACTGTCGGAGGGTCAGTGCTGAGGGAGCGCCGCACTGTCGGAGGGTCAGTGCTGAGGAAGGAAGTGAGGATATGGAGAATCCAGCAGGCACAGCGCTGTCACTCCCTCAGCGCTGACTCTCCAACAGTGCGGCTCTCCCTCAGCACTGACCCTCCGACAGTGCGGCACTCCCTCAGCACTGACCCTCCGACAGTGCGGCACTCCCTCAGTACTGACCGTCTGACAGTGTGGTGCTCCCTCAGCACTGACCCTCCGACAGTGCGGCACTCCCTCAGTTCTCACACGGCCGTTATGAATTGCGATGCTCGGGTCTGCGGTGTGTCTGCTGGAACACTTGACCCTCAGACTCCCTCGATGTCCTGCTGCAACACCCACCCCTGGCTCAATCAGCCTGTGCCCAGGTTTGCTGGACGCTGGCCTGCTTTCCCCATCTCGGACAGGGGCGCAGAGTCCTGGGGGCGCAATATCCTGGGGGCGCGGAGTCCTGGGGGTGCGGAGTCCTGGGTCCCTAACCAGGGTAGGGGTCACAGTCAGACTTACGGGTGGACACTGAGCTAGTTTATCGGCAGCCATGAGCTGGACGTTGAGGTGCTTGTTCTGTGATTTCCCTCGGGATTTGACCAGCCTCTGTAACACCTGTGGGTGGGAGGGGGGTTTATTAGCGAGTATCTCAGAGACACATCACACACCCCCTCACACACACCCTCACACAGACACATCTCACACCCCCTCACACAGACCCACACACCCCCTCACACAGACCCACACACAGACCCTCACACACCCCCTCACACAGACCCTCACACACACCCTCACACAGACACATCACACACCCCCTCACACAGACCCACACACACCCCCTCACACACACCCTCACACAGACACATCACACACCCCCTCACACAGACCCTCACACAGACCCTTACGCACCCCCTCACACAGACCCACACACAGACCCTCTCACACCCCCTCACACACACCCTCACAGACACATGACACACCCCCTCACACAGACCCACACACAGACCCTCGCACAGACCCACACACAGACCCTCGCACAGACCCTCGCACAGACCCTCGCACACCCCCTCACACAGACCCTCACACAGACACATCACACAGACCCTCACACAGACCCTCAGACCCTCACACAGACCTTCACACTGACCCTCGCACAG